>NW_007253100.1:345267-499428 GCF_000164805.1 Carlito syrichta
CTTCCCCCCGCGCCCCAGCTCAACCTAGCTCTTCTGGTTTCACCCCACCCTTGGCACGACCCAGAGGCTGCACCTGGGGACGCGTCTTAGCCCAGCCTCGCTCAAGGCCCCGCCTTCTTGGGGGTAAGGAGCGCCCCTGGATGGCCAAGACTTAACTTTGTCTCCCTTCAGGCCCAGGAACAAGTCCTGTCTTCCAATCCCCTCCTCCTTCTAGCCCCTGAAATAACTTCCTGTGGCCTTAGAGCCCCCTTTCCACCCACTGGCCCACAACGCACGCAGTCATTCTTCCTCTGCGAGGACCCCCCCTCTCCCCTCCATCCAGGCCTCGGTGGATAACTGCTAATGGACAAAGGGGCATCGAACTTCACCCTCTAACCCTAAAACCGTCCTTCCACCCCTGCAGCTGTCTCCAAGCGGGCAGCTCTGGCGCCCTAGCTGCTGCCCTGCGTGCCAGCCCACTCACGCGCTCCTGTTTTGGATCCCTGCTCCCAGCTTGGAGCGGTTCTACTTGGCTTGCTTCCGCTCTCTGTGTGAAATTCCTGAAAAGGGTGCGAGGTAGAGACCTACTACTCTGTCTGCTCCTGGCTCCCCGGGCTTCTAGAGCCTCGGCCCAATTCCCAGAGATTGGGTGAACTCACCAATTCTTCTCCTCCAGTTCTTCCAAATTCAAGCTGAGCTGCAAACCAAAGTCGTCTGACAGCGCATCCTGTGACCTTGGGCTGTCTCTGACCCCACACGCCCGAGACCCCCCCCAAGGGAGCGACATTTCCGTGGGGATCGGGTACTTGTGCACCCCCCTTTCCCACTCTCCTACTTTTCTTCATCTTGTCTCTCTGCTGGCTCTTTCATCTCTCCACTTATTTCCTTCTTCCTCGTCTCGACTTTAATCTTATAAATGCTTCCTCCCTATAATTTGTGAGCCATTTCCCATCTCTCAGGCTAGCTTGCCCATCTGCACCTTTTGTGCTGTCTCTGTGCATTAACTTCTCTCTTCTTAGCTCTTTCCTCTTCTGTCTTTCCCCGTTTCTATCTTTAACCCTTCACCTGAATTACTTTTTCCCTCTCTCACCACATATTTATTAATTTTTTAAAATGACTTTTGATAAAGGCAGAGGACTGAGAAAAAAAAAAAAAAACTTGTTTTGTGACCTTGGGCTTAATAATACTGTTTAAGTGTCCTCCAACTGCCAGACATGTACATATGTTAGCTTTTATGCATTTCCATAATCCAGTGAGATGAGTATGATTGATTCCCACTTTTCATATGAGGATACTGAGATCAGAAGGTCAGGAAGGTGAAGGGACTTCACAAGGTCACACAGCCAATTAACTGAAGAACTGAGATTCGAACTCTAGGCTTCAAAGCCTTGGGTGTTCCCCCCTTAAACCACACCGTCTTCCGTGACCTTGGAAAAGCCCACCCATCGAAGACGCTGTAAAAGACAAATCCTCACAAGCACAGGTGGATCTGCTTCCGTCGTGAGTTTTGTGAGGTATGCTTCTCCTGTCTCAGTTTATTAATCTGTGAACCCAAGGGGCGGGGGGGGTGGAATCTGACCTCTCAAGTCCTCTGTTTTGAAACCGTCTCCTGACTCTCTGATGCTTGCTCCAGTTCACTTACTCCTCCAAAATATGTCACCCTGCCTCCCTCAATCTCTCCTTTGTACCCTTACAAACCACCACTATCCTCCACCATGGGGCTTTCTGATTCTCTATGCCCCTTTCTTCAAATATGCTGACATAGTCCATTTATAGAAGTGCACACCAGGAAAAAAGGGATCCCTTATGTAAGGCAGAGTCTGTGCAAGTCCTTCATGGACCACTGGTACAAAGGCCTGTCAAATGAGACCAACACTTTCATTCATTCATTCACCACCAAATAGCCAGGGTGCCTACTGGGCACTATATGAGGATGCAGAGATGGATAAACACAACTCTTGCCCTCAAAGAGCTTATAATGATTGTGGGAAGGGGGTTGCAGAAATGAAACTAATACATCAATATCTCATGTACCAGGCTGGCAGGTAGGCAGTCATGTGTTTTCTAAATGAGGTGCTTGGAGAAATCAAAGAAAACTTCCCAGAGGCAGTGACATTGGAGTTGAGCCATAAACAATTAGTAGCACAGGGGTGGGCATCCCAGGTTAGAGCTGGCATTTGGCATTCTTTGCACTTGCTGAGCATGTGAATGAATCCCTTTCCTACATCAGAGGGTGCATCATTTTCTGGGGCACAGCTCACCTCCCATGAAGAAGCTAAAATTTCTAGATACTTTCTCAGCCTCCACAGCAACTAGGGCTTGAGCACATGACCCAGACTTCACCAATCTGATTTACCCATCCCAGATGGCTAGGAAGGAAACTGGAATCAGGCAGAATCCATTGGGGGGTCAAAAGGCTAACAGTTGGGGCAGTTACATCCAGGTTTCATTGCTAGTGGAAACAGTTCTAACAGCACTGCTTGGAGCCCAGTGTCATTGGTGTCAATAGTGTGAAGTGCCCTATTGATGCTTGGCTGCAGCTGTAACAATATCTCTGCCAGTCCAGTTCTGTGCTGTGATTTGGAGTGGTGCTCTTGTCTTAGTGGACTTTAAACTCGGAACCCAAGCCCTTCTGGGGATTGTAAGTAATCTAATATCGCTTTAACTGAGTTCTGAATTATGTTTCTGCTTAAATTATTCAGAATTGGTTTCTGTTGCTTGCCACTAAGACATCCGCATGAGAACACAGAATGTGGAAACAAATGGAGGGCAGAGAGGACAAAATGTATGGTGGGGAATGGAGGAAGTTCAGTGGGGGGAGAGGGAATGATTGAGGCCAAGATAGAAAAGGCAAGCAAGGAGCACTGACTTTATTCCATAGGTTGTGTCAAATCTGGCATCTGAGCACAGAAAAATAACTCATGTTTCTGAACACTTGCTCTGTGGCTTCAGAACTTTATGTCACATGGTCTACCAATGAATGATAACAAAAACTGCCACCTTATGGTTATTGTGAGGCTTCAGAAATAGTTATGCAGCATGCTCAACACATAGTAGGCACTCAATAAATTAGACCTACTGCTTTGACATATAATCCTAGTAGCATCGGGAATAAGGCTTCCTATCCTCATTTAACAGGTGTGACATCTGACGCTCAGGGAAGCTAAGAAACTTGACTGTGATCATGCAGTTATCAGGGAGCAGAACACAAGAACGCCTAGCTCCCAAGTCCTAGCTCTGTCTGCCACAGCATGCCCCCTCCTGGTACCAGCCCTTCTCTACTTCATTCTCAGTATGCTATAACTTCCTTCCTCATACTCTAATCCTTTGTCATTGTGACCTAGGGTTACCACCCATCTCCCCTTCAGCCTTTCTCTTTCCTTCTCCTTTCCCCCCTTCATTCAGTTACATTTTATTATTGATTTAATCTATTTTCCTCTAGGGTTCCTGGAACCCCCGTGTTTGATTCCACTAATCTGAAATTCTCTTTCATTTTAACTCCTTCTCAGTCCTCCTAGCAAATGCTTTCCTCTTGTTTCATCTTTCATATTTTATATTTGCCTTTCTAGGTAATTGCGGAACTTTTTGCCTTTTCTCCCACTTCCTTCCCCAGAGGAAGTTTTGCAAAATCCCTTGAATTCTTACCACATGGCAGTTTAGTGTAGCTGGAAAAGTAGGGGCTCAGGAGGCCAACAGACTTTGGTTTAGATATCATCTTTGCTATTGCTCCACTGGGTCCAGTCACTTACTAATCCCTACCAGACCTTTTTGTTTTCTCTTTTTTTGAAATGGGAAAAGTAATACCCACTTCTCTGGCTCATTATGGGAATTAAACTAGACCATACATATGAAACTGCCTAGCACATATGAGGCTGCCATTAATGTTATATGTCAATCCAGTCATCTCATGGTCTCTCATCCACTGTTTTCAAATCAACATCACATCACACAATCCCCGCCACCACTCGGTTCCAGCCACGTTGATCTCTTTTCTGTTCCTGGAATATTTCAAGATCTTGCTGCCCCAGCATCCTCACTGATCTCCACGTTCTTCCTTCTGCATTGAGAGATCTCCCTCCAGTTTTCACTAGCTATCTTTCCCTACTCTATTAAGTCTAGCTAATAAGGCACTTTCTCAAAGATGACCACCCACCCAGCCTAAGATAGCCCCTTTCTGTCTTTCCTGTTATATCCTTTCATATCCCCTGATCGTTGTTTAAATTGCGCTCATTACCTATTTTAGCAATTGTCCATGTATTCCTGTATTTTCTTGATGTATTTTCCCCGCTACAATGGGAGTTCCCGAATATCAAAGACCAAGTGTGTCTTGGCTACCATTGTGTGCACACAAGCTAATACAGTAACCTGCATATGGTAGAGACACAAAATAAGTATTTTGACAATGAGTCATCACAAATTTATTGAATTTTTCATGCCAAGACAGGCATGGTTCTAGGCACTAACCATACTTCTGCAGAGAAATAAAAAGACTATGCTTTGAATTTTACAATGAAAACCTCCTTCCCTTCCCTCGACAATCCCTCTCTCCCACCTCTCTTCTTTCCTACCTTCTTTCTTTCCTTCCATCCTCCATTCCCAGCTTTCCACAATTCAAGTAATTTTTTTTTTTTTTTGAGTTGGAGTCTCACTTTGTTGCCCAGGCTGGAGTGCAGTGGCATGCTCACAGCCACTGCAACCTCGACCTGCTGGACTCAGGCAATCCTTCTGCCTCAGCCTTCCAAGTAGCTTGAACCACAGGTGCGTGCTACCACACCCAGCTAATTTTTGATTTATTGTAGAGACAAGGTCTCGCCAAGTTACCCGTGCTTGTCTTGAACCCGTGGGCTCTGGCAAGCTACTCGCCTCCACCTCCCAAAGTGCTGGGATTACAGGCTGAGCCGCCGAGCCTGGCCTCAAGTAATTTTTTTTTAACAGTTTTTCTTCTTTAAGCCTCTGGATGATCTCTAGAACACAAACTCCAATTCAGGAAAAGAGTGTATTATCTTCTGTTCCATCTCTGGTCAATCTAAGCTCAATCTTCCATTAATCCTTTTCATATTATGAATTTCCACCATTTGTTTTCTCTCATTCCAGTCATTGCCTTCTCTGTAACCCAGGTCATCGTTTTAATCCTACTTTGCTCTCTATAGCATGTTGATTTGATTCATCACTGGACATATCCTGCTCCCTTTCCTTCCCTTGCGCCACCTTCCCTGAATGCTCTCTTGGCCTCAGCTCTGCCCACCTCGCAGCATCTTGACCCATGCCAAGCCCTGCTCCTTCAGTCAGTTTAGGATCAATGACAGGATTAAAGTCAACCTTAGAGCATTTCCATTAACTGTTGTTGGAGCCAACGTAGATCACTGTAAATAAATCTATCACTGCTATCTATTTCCTTGACTCAAAAAACTCTCCTGGTGATGTAAGTTCAAATTATTTTTTCTATCATTTACTAGTTGGCTGTGAGACTTGAAAAATCCTTTAGTCTTAATTTCCTTGCTTGTACACGGGGGTAATGCAGAGGTTTAATGAGTCAGCTTATGTAAATATGAGCACCTAGTGCTGTCTGGCATGTAGTGGGTCGTCAGCCATCATAGCATATTTATATCTCCAAATGCCTTTTGATTTGGTCCTTTTGTGACCTCTGTCTCTTTACTTTCATCTCTCCATTTCTTATTTCCATTTTCAGAACATTCCCACTATGTCTCATTTACAGCCAACTTTTACCATTGTCTCTAACTTCCCTTTTGTGAAAAATGAAAGAATATTTTAATCACCCTTGTCGTTCTTCATTTTTACTTGCATCTGTTTGACTGATTTCTGCTTCAATCCAGCACTTCTCTGACTCTTTCCCTTAACAATTCTCAAATTTATTATCTTTTTTTCTCCAGCTCATACCTTTAACTACCTCCCACTTTCCCTGTCCCCAGTCCTCTAAATCAACCTCTTCTTTTTCTTTGATTTACTGTAGTCATTTCATATCCTTCTTACAGTCAAAATCCTCACAATACTCCTTAAAAGTCTCTCTTTCCCCATTCATCCTTTTGCATGTTCTTTCTCAAGTCCACTCATCTTTAATTCATCTCCATCATTCATTTGCCTATACCCAAATCTCTGTACCTCTTTGCCTACTTAATCATTTAACCTATTAGTGTTTCCTTTCTCCTTGTTTACACTTGTCATCTTTCATTGTTAACATGTATTGATGGGTGATGTTTTTTGGGCATTTCTCCTTACAAATCCTAATTCTGATGTATGTACGGGATTCTCTTCCTGAATTCCATTGATTCTAATTCCTTTCTAGAATTCTTTCTTTCTAGGACCCTGCTTTAGCTGGGGGGGGGGGGGGGGGAAGAAAAAAAGGTTCAGTGGGTATGGTACTGCATTGTCTGCTCTGTATTTATTCAAGCTGAACTGCTAACCTGGTAAATGTAGATGTATATTACTGATGAAAAATATAAGCTTTATTCTCTGCTAGAAAGTGTTTGGTCATTTTTCTTTCTGCAGCACACTATTTGTATGATTATATTTTGAACTAGTGAAAGCAATGTCTGCATAGAGTAATGTCTGTTTTCACGACATTTACTGAATGCCTACTATGTGTTAGACACAAACTACTTTTTTCATACTTAATTCTTACAACAAGTCTGTGACTTCAGAATTCCTATTCCCTATTTTACATGTGAAGCATTGAGAACACAAAGAAAATGCATAGCCTGCAATACGTTGGTAATTTACGTTGGATAAAATCCTTCCAACTTTTTTGGGTAGAGACAGGATAATATAAGTGTTAGGAATTTCATACTTCGCAACAGGGATGATGACACCACGTTGCAGCAGTATTATTTAATATAGTTTCCAGGAGGGCAGAAACCCTATCATTCTTGTTTCCTGCTGCCTGATATACATTAGACCATCAGTGATTATTATTGAATAAATAGATGAATAAATGAGTGCATGTTAAAAGCATGGTTCTTGCATAAGACAACATTGGTTTTGAACTTCAGCTCTGCCAGTTAACAAATATGTGACCTTGAACAGAGTAGAAGGAAAGCAGATATTTTGTAACTGTTCACATCCTTAATCTTTGTTGATGTATGTGTTGTTTTTTTAACTTCTACATGGTATAAATTAGCAATGCTCAGAGCAGGCAAACTAGGGTTCGGATCTCAGCTCTCTCACTCTCTAGTTTTAATTTCTTAGGCAAATGATCTATCTTCTCAAGTATCACCTTTTCATCTGTAAAATGAAAATGATACAATCACTCTACTATACAAGGTTAGGTGCTAGTATGGTTGATGATCTGGAGTGAAACCCCAAGACTGCCTACTTTTAAGTTCTCTGCTCTTTTTACTACACAAGGGGTCTCATTGCCTTCACTTCCAGCTTCCAAGACTGCTTTCATTGTTTCTCCCACTGTCTTAAAAGCTTTGTATAAACCTAAGTCCCAGGACCATGCCCAGATGTTTCTCAGGGAGGCAGAGGCCACCCCCCACTCCTGACCCACTTACCAAGCTATATTTGATGACTATTGTATGAGAATCTGCAAACTCAGCAAAGCTGGAGCATTGCTGGTTCCCTAAGACTCCTGAAGCCTCACTCCATCTCATTCTAAGAGGCTTTCCGCAAAATCTATGGGAAGTCCCTCCCCTAGATCTATGGGCACTTTTTTTTTTTTTAAACTGAGGCTCTGTTCTATAGAAGAAAAAAATACCTAAACACAAAAGATTTTTTTTTCTTTCCTTCATCCTTTTCTCACTCGTTCTCTTGCTACCTCCCTTCTTCTCTCCCACCTTCTCTTCCTCTCTTCTTAGTGGAATATTGGGAAATATTATTTTCCAGGTATGGAGATAACAATGATGAACAAGACTTAAAATGGTCCTTGCACTCATTAAGCTTACAGTCTAATCAAGCGATAGACAAACACAAATAATCAAAAAGAAAATCAACTGAAAATTTTAAAATGTGCTATGCTGAAAAAGAATTTGGTTCCGTGAAACAGAATAAAAAGAGAGGCATTCATTTATACTTATGGTCCAGGTAACGTATCTTTGAAAAAGTCACAATTAATTGGAAACGAGGAAGGATGAGTGGTTGTTATGGCAAGAGGGTGGAGGTAGTCCAAGAGGGAATTCCAGCAGAGGGAGCCCCAAGCACAAAAGGTCCTTGGAGAGAGCATGGCGTCAAGCTCTAGGAATATTTGAAGTCAGTATGTCTAGAGAGTCCAGGGAGAAGACTAGAAAGGATTGAGGGAAGTCTCAGTAAATTAATATGGCTTAAATTATTCAGGCCTATGTAGATTATGGTAAGGAGTTTGGATTTAATTCTAGCTTAAGTGGAAAGCCACAAGCAATTTTAAGTGAGGGGGTGACACAGTCAGAAGTACATTTTAAAAATGCTACTGCAACTTTAGGTTGAGACAGGATTGGAGTCATGCAAAGAGGAGAAAGCAGTCTAACAGGAATCCTGTCAATGCTATCCAGGAGTAGACCTCTCTAGGGTGCAGACTTGCCCATTACAACCTGTCTCCACCATGGGGTCCTGCAGCTTGCTCGCCCCCACAGTGGGGAACTCATGATTGCCACTGAAAGCTGGTTCTACTTGTTGTTGGTTCTGCCTCTTATAGAATATACCGATTTATATCTTTGTTAAAAGTACCACTTATTGATTATGCTTCCACATTCTGGGGAAAACACATGGAGAAAATTTTATGAAAGTTCTCCAAGTATCTGAAGGAATCTATCTTTTCCTCCCTTTTAAGGAATGACTGTCTCTGTCAGCTCTTGCACTATTTCACTATTCTCTGCCTGGGTATTTTATGACAAAACTAAACAACAACAACCACAAAGCAATAATCAGCAAAAACTTCCATTTACATTGAGTGCTTCCACATTCATCAGCATGACATTTGTTTTCCACGCAATTTGTGAACCACCAGGACAGGAAGTTTATCCCTCAATTGACAAGTGACAAGAATAGCATTCAAAGATTAACTTGCTCACAATTGGGCACATAAGAAGTGGCAGACTGGATCCTGAATCAAGTCTTACAAGTCTTGGTTCATATTCCCCCCCACCCCCCACCCCACCCCCACCTAGAGCAAGAATGGAGAACAGATAGAAGACAGGTTTGTGAGTTCTAGTATCAGATTGATTGTCTAAGTGCAAATTGTGACTCTGATATTTGCTGTGTGACTTTGGAAAATTACTAAACCTCTCTGAACTTTGGTTTCTTTCTCTAAAAACAACAAGAGTACCTACCTTGTGGAGTTCGATGAGGATTAAATGAGGTAATGGATTAAAAGTATGAAGCACAGTGTCTAGCATATATTTATAATCAATAAGCACAAAAATCAATAAATATTTGCTTTTCAACTACCTTGATCAAAATCAATAGCAGTGGAATAAAAGGTGCTGTGAGTTTGGTGTAAAGTGGCTTGTCTTAGAATACTAACTCTGCCACCGTGTCACAAATAAAATGCTTAATCAGTTACCTAGTTCTTAATCTGGAAAATGGGAATAATCATACTAGCTCACAAAGTTATTGCAAAAATAAATTCTATAAATAACAAGAGAAATTGCCTAGCTCCAAGAACTATGTACTCAATAAATGTTAGTTTCCATTTTCTGTACTTTGATTTAACATCATTCCCTCTAGGAAGACTTTTCTGACATCCTAAGCTGGGTTAGGTATTCCTCCTTTTTTTGCTCTTAGCACCTTGCACTTACCTAAAGGAAAAGACAGATCTGGTTGCATTTAAAGCATCTACTTCCCTGACTCCACCTCTAGACTGCAGCTGCTCGATGTTCCCAGTACTGTTCTAAGCACTTTGCAAACAGCAATCTACTTAATCTTCACATAAATTCTGTGAAGGAGGTATATGATCATACCCCTTCATACTGGTTAAAAAATAAGGCAAGGAGAGGTTGAATCATGAGTCTGAGTTGCAAGACTGGCATAGAGGGGGTGCTCAGTTTCTCCTTCTTTTTGAATCATTGTAGATGTCATCTCCAAGAGAGGACTCCATGATTTCCTGCTCCAGTGAGCTTGCCCCATTCACTGAAATTTTCATATCAACATTTTCTCCATCACAGCTGAGTCACTGATTGGTGGATGGACAGACTTCCATCACTAACATACAAACTTCGAGAGGAAAGGGACTTTACCTGTCTTCTGCATTGCCGTGCTCCCAGATCTCAGGCTAGTCCCTGACACATAGGAGGTGCTCAATTAAACATCTTTCACTTATTCAACAAATTCATTCAACAATAAATGTTGAATAAGTGATCTATTGAATGTGTTTTTAATTATTGATTTTATTTTGTAACTTAAAAACAATGCCCTGTGCCAAACCAAACCTTATATTCTTGTGAGAGTTAGTGGCATTTTAAACTGGAGATGAGTCAGGGACAGGAAGATTGTTGAGAGGGGAGAGGGTACTCTCTTCTGCTCTGCCATGGGCCTCCTGGATTCTCAACAGCACCACTTCTTTCCGAGCAGCTGGCCAGCAGATGGGGAGATATCCTCCCCTCAAAAGGCGCAGGGCGGGGGTTCTGCTCAAGGTGACAGGGTGAGAAAGCAGGAGGAAGCTGCACAGAGAAGAGATATACTACAGTCATGGCATTAAGCCTGAGCTTTGAGATGCCCACTAAGATTCACTGGGAAAAAATAATACTTGAAAAAAGTGTAATGTCTAGTATTTATCACCTCGGTCTACTGGTAGTTCATTCTTCCTGACATCTATGGAGATTCTTAGGAACTAATATATTGTCTAACACCTAGCCTGCCACCAGTGCACTATGCACTTTTTTTCTTGTTAGCTTTCATTCTCACCTGTTATTCTCTAATTAATTTTTGTTGCTCTAGGTCTTATGTAACCCATTAGTATGGCATTTGAGTTCCCAAACAGCCTTTCTGATCTACTCTCTCACTATTTCTCTTCTATAACCTATGCCCTCATCAAAATGAATGTCCTTACTATTCCCTGTTTGCACTCCAAACTCCCTGTTACCTCCATCTAGATTATTTCTCCCTGAATAGCACTCTGCATGCATATATAGCAGCCCTCCCTCAGGGACATATTTGATTCCCATCATATCCTGTGTATGTAATCATATTTTCTTCACATGTCATTCATCCTCATGTAACTTATTTATTACATTTAATAATTTCTATCACATTTGCTGTTTGTAGTCAAGGCTGTGATGCTTTAGATTTTTGTCCAGAAAATATTCACTCCCTTTGTCCCATCACTTCCCCAGAACCTGCTAATATTGAGCTTGGTCATGTGACTTGTATGGGGTGGGATACTGATCGTCAGGATGTGAACCAAGGCTTGCTTAGTGGGGCTGCCTCTTTGTGTGTCTACTATTGCCTGCTGGTCCACGTAGGGTAACAGATATGAGAGCAGACCTGGACCTGACCTACAGTTTGGAGACAAGCCCAGCCTAGCCAGCCTACATCAGCAGATTCCACCAGTCCCCTTTCAGATGTTTGAATGAGAATAAATGATTGCTACATTCAGTCACTGAGTTTTAGGTAGGTTTTATTACAGCCATATTGTGGTAACAACTGACTGATACAAAGTATTTACTCTTATATCTTATATTCTGAGTTTCATGAAACTACAGACCATCAGATTCATCTTTTTGTACTCATGCAAAGTTCCAAGGTGCAATCCTAATGCATATTTATTGAACAAATGAATGGATGAATAAATGAATGATTAAAGAACTCTAGAGAGAGATTCAAGTTCCAGGGAGACTAATATACTTACTAGTTCAACAAGAATTTATTGAATACTTACTTTGTGTCAGGTATTATGCTAGAGGAAAGGTATTCAGTGATAAACAAACAGGACTTGGCTTCTAGATACTAGCTGGTGGTTTGGGAAAACTTGAGAACCAGGGATTCATAATGTAGTCAATGTGCAAACTCTGATTATCCTTGAAATGCATGCGAGGGCACCAAAATAATCAGAGAAGTGATAATGGATAGAAAAGAGCAGAAAGATCCCTCTCTTGATGCTGATTCCCATTATCTCAGGTTAAGAGCAAATCCCAGACAGAGACAGGAGGCATTTGCATCCTTTTGAAGAAAATGAGTTAGTAGAAGCTGGCCCAAGGTGTAAAATAAAAATCTATGGGGACAGCTATTGGTTGGTCATTTTCTGATTGCTCTGTCCCTTTCTACTATCACAGAGAAGCTATCAGCATGCTGAATCTAAATGTCATTATTATCTATGAATCAAAAACCTGGATCCTTAATGACCAGATCCAACGTGTGGCCTCAATATCCACCAGAGACTCTGTCTAAACCTTGATAAAAATCACTACGTGTCCCGCTTCTGAGAGAGTTTCCTGAGCATCAAGCATTTCTGTCACACTCTCCTGCCAACCCTACCTACTCACTCCAAAGGTGTCAGTAATGTAGCTTGTGGCTGATGCCTTCTACTTCCCGATAGAAGGAGCTCCGGGAACCAGGGGCAGAGAGTTGATATTCCTAAATCATGGAAAACTTCGACAGAGCCAAGAATTAAGTCCAGCTTTCCTTGCTCTGGACATGAGCCACCGGGGATCAAAATTCATCCAGCATGTGATTTAATAACACCTAAGGTTTTTTTTTTGTTGTTGTTACTGTCTGTGTTTTGAAAGAGCAGGTGGCTAGGACAGATGGACTATTAGAAAGAAAAGGCAACTTTTGCAGGGCTTAGGGGATGGCACTACAAAAGAAATGCATGACTACTTCTAAAACTAGCGTCTTTTGGCTTGAAATAATACATCGGGACATTTTACCCATTTTACCCTCTTCATATACTAAGAGACCTTATTGAGGACAGCAGCCATAAGGAAACTTTTAGTTCAGGTAGACAAATATTGATAGGGATCTATTTTCTAATTGTTATGCAACTTAAAAGTATAAGGCATGCACAACATTCAGTACTCTATTTGACATATGGTGACAATAGCAAAAAATACTAATAATAATACCATTTATTGTGCATCTACGGTATGCCAAACAGTATGCCAAATGTTGCGAAAGTCCCATCCCAATTAGCTCTTTCAACAACACTAAAAGCTAGGAACTGCAAGTATTGTCATTTTACTGATGAAGAATCTAAAACTCAGAAAGATGAAATTTCTTGTAAAGTTAAATAGCTAGTGATGGCAGCAGGATTTAATCCCATGCAGTCTTACTCCAGAGCGTCTGGCTTACATCCACTACTCTAGAATCTTTCTAATTAAGATTAAATATGTAAATGTGAAAGTTAACACCACCATCATCATTTTTTAATCATTAGCATAATTATTAGGCGCCGTAACAAGAAAAGTCACTGAATGAGGTTAGTGTTTTCACATATTATTACTAAAAGAAACTGTTGTTTAAGATATAAAGATGCAAGTTTAAGTGTGGTCTTTGGGGCAAATTGTAGGTGAGGAATAAAATGGAAGGGAAATGTCTTAATTGTCGAAAAGACTTGGTTCTGACTTCACCACACAGTAACCTAAACAAGGTACTTCCCAAGTCAATTGTAAAATGGAATGCACTAGAATCTGTTATGGTCCCAATTCCTCCCCTCTCCTTGTGTCTGTGAGATCTTTGCCATGTGATTTTGCAGCTCTTCTTACTAAAGAGGCAGCTTCTATTTCTCCACCCTTTGAAGCAAGGCTTGGTCACATGACCTGTTTTGACCAATAGAATGGGTTAGAAGTAATCGTGGGCTAGTTTTGAGCCTTGTGCATGTCTGCCTGCTGTTTTAAGTTTCTGCAACCATCAGGAGAAGCACATTCCTGGGCTAGCCTACCAGTCCCAGCAAGACAATGAAAAACATATGGGGCAGAGATTTCCCTGCCTACGTGCCTCAATCAAACCCAGTGTAAAGATGAATCCCAGCTGAATCCCAGATCCATTGATGAGCCCTGTCCAGATCAGTCAACCTTCAGACCTCCAACCAACCTGCTGATATGTAAACTGTAATTATAAATAATTGTTGCTTTAAGTCTTTGCATTTTGAAGTAATTGGTAATGCAGTAACAGGTAACGGTAAAAAGAATAGTCATACACACTTATGCCCAGTGCCTGACATCTAGCAGCTGTTGAAAAAAGAATGGTTCCCTTTTATACCTGCTTAACCAATCAGAAAAGTCCCAGTGAAAGTTAAAATTATGTTAAGATCATTAGTCACAAATATGGAGGAAGCCAGTTCAGGGATAGCATCGATCAATGCTCCCACTTGCTCCTTGCAGAGGTGGGAGAAGCAAAGCAATAGCCAAGATATGGACCTCCAGCACTAGGAGCTGGTAGCGCCACCGCCAACACACAGATGGCCTGACAACCCAAGAGCAAGGTTTCCTAGAGCAATTATTTCCATTGCCACCAGTGGTTATTTCTATGTCAAAATCAGTTCCCCCTTTCACTCCTGATTTTTCATTTCTGTAAAATGACAGTGTCTGATTTCGTTCTCAGAAGAGGAGAAGGAGATTGGGGAGGGATAGAGACATGGAGGAGAAAGGCAAGGGAGGAAAGGAGCAAAATTGTTCACCAAAATGGGGCTTTCAAATGTAAAGTGCTAATGAAATTCGAAATAACAATAATTATGCTTCCAAGGCCAAAGCCTTACATTTCTCCCCGTGAATATTCATTCCCATATTATCTTTCTAAGGAATAAAAAAGAGGGAAATAGCCTTACATTTCTCCCCGTGAATATTCATTCCCATATTATCTTTCTAAGGAATAAAAAAGAGGGAAATAGCAATGTGTGTGTAAGGTGTTGTTGTTGTTGTTGTTGTTGTTGTGTGTTTTCCCTTCTCCTATTTTTACCTGAACCAAGGCAGGCCCTAGCTTGAGGCAGTCTGTATTCCAATGTTTTTTGTAGCTATGATTTGTGCCTCACTGGGTGTCCATGTACAGACATCTTAAGTGGAAGATGCTTAAAACATTAATAAAGTGTAAGTTAAAGAGAAGTGTGTGGGGCAGGGGAATGGAAACAACTCTTTTTGTAGCTGCTAAATGGTCACAGGTGGAATATCACTTTGACTTAGAGCTTGGCAGCTAGAAATCTGGACAAGAGAATCCAGTGCATCTTTTATCAACTGGAATGGAAAGTTAGACTACTGCTAAGTTATTGATAAAGGGTTGAAATTCACCAATGAAAGTGGTCTTCAATTGATTTCCAAGTGCTGAAGTTAAATCTGTGCAGCAGCAGTCATTACAAAGCAGCAGTCATTACAACACACAGTAAATGTATATATATGGGGTATTAGTCTGTTTGGATTATCATCACAAAATACCAGAGGCTGGGTGATTTAAACAACAGAATTATTTTCTCACAGTTCTGGAGACTGGATATCTAAGATCAAGGTGTTGTCTGGGTTAGTATTTGGTGAGGGTTCTCTTCTTCTTAGGCTGCAGGTGGCCACTTTCTCTGTGTCCTCATATGGCCTTTCTTTGTTGCATATGCTGCAGGGGTGGGGAAGAGGGAAGAAGGGTGTAGGGAAAGAAAAAGTGTGGAGGGGCAAGAGAGAGAAAGAGAGAGAGAGAGAGAGAGAGAGAGAGAGAGAGAGAGAGAGAATCTTCCTCTTCTTATATGGTTACCAATCCTATTGGATTAGGTTTCCATTCCCATGACCTCATTTAATCTTTACTTTCTAAAAGCTCTGTCTCCAAATACAGTCACATTATGGGTTAGGGCTTCAACATATAAATTTTGGGGAGGCACAATTCATTCCACAGGGTACATCATAGTCAATTGTCTCTGCAGGCTCTTGTGAAGGCGACGTGGTTACCATTGTCTCCAAAGAGGGAATAAAAGGTTCATATCGTCTGACTTTGATGCAATTACTAGCCTATATTTCAGGGTTGAGAGTCAGAATGTGTGCACTGATAAGAACACTCCTGAGGGTGTGGGTGCAATTGCAGGGAGGAGTGAGAAAGGAATCACATCCTTTAGCAAATCCCATGGGGACAACTACAGCTACAGGGTTCCCTTTCCTAGGTCTCTGAAGAGTAGCCACGTTTGCTAAAGCCAGCAGTCAGGCAGAGAGCCGGGGAGACAGGGCAGGGGCCTTGGGAAATTGCTGTCCTGGGAGGAGGAGGCACTTAGGTAAGTAGGCTAGTTGGGGGGTGGGAGAAAAAGCATAATAACATGGCAAATGTTGACACATGAACACTTCCTAAAACATGGCTTTGGTGATGTCACCCACAACTTTCACGAACAAACTGTCAGCAACTTTTTGGTGCCTTTATAATAATGATCTAAAGTTGTTAACCTGACATTCATGGCTCTGCTTGCTGTGGTTTCAACTAACTTTTCCAGTGTTGGGGAGAAAACAGTCATATCTAACATTTAAGGAGGACTTTTTCGGGACAGCTACTGTTATGAGATCTGTACACAAGCCAAGAAGGTAGGAGAAAAATGGGGTACAGTTAAGAAAAATTTGGCTTATGGAAGTTAATTGACTCAGTCAAGGTCACATCACTATTAAACAGTAAAGCTGGGATTCAAATCCAAGAAGGCTAGCTCCAGAGCTATGATCATATGTATTACATGATATACTTTCTTCATGCACTTGATATGACAGAATCTCTGGTCTGCTCTTAAATATGTCACACATTTTCTGTTCCTGGAGTATTCAGCCTCATCCCAATCTTATCGCATTCTCTGCAGATCCCAATTCTTGTCAATATTCACAGCCAAATTCAAGGTCATCTTCTTGAATTCCTGATTCCTTCCTCTCTAAGTGGTATCTCCTGATTCAGATCCCACTAAGCACTTTATCTTTGCTTCTTTTGTGGTAACTGCCATCTGGGGACTTAAAAGAAAATTAATATGACTGGAATGCAGTGTGTCAAATAACCATCAGATGTGTTGGGATTCAAGCTTTCCTACAGGCAGCAAGTGTCGTACAGTTATGGGACACATATCTCAGCATGTCTCACAATCCCTAGAATAGTGGAACAATGTTCTGCACTTAGTAGTTGTATTTAAGGGTTTTGATTGCAAATAACAAAGAAACAAAATAAGTGAATTAAGTCAGATAGAGACCTGTCTATCTCTCACATAAAACAAGACTACAGATAGTGCAAAACTGTTCTGAAAATTCCCAAGTCTTTAGGAATCCAGATTGCTTCCACATTTACTTCTTAAAGATCAGAGTGTGGCTCTGGTCTTCACGGTCCAAAATGACTATTTGAGTTCCAGCCATCACATGCACAATGTAAGTAGCAGGACAGAGTAAGGGAATCCTCAATGGAAGTGAAACACAACATTTATGTACATATCTTATGGACCAGACTTAGTTAGATAGTTATGCTTAATTGCAAAAGAACTGAAATGTCTTATGGCCTTTCAGGTAAAAATGAAAATTATGCTATTAAAGAAAAAGTAATAAGTGCAACCTACTACAGTAAAAAGCAACTAATAATCTCACCGTAGTAGGTCCTCAGTAAATATTCAATTCAAAAACTATTTCTTAGCCGGGCTCGGTGGCTCAGCCTGTAATCCCGTGCCTTTGGGAGGCTGAAGTGAGTGGATTGCCTGAGCCCGCGGGTTCGAGACCTGCCTGGGCAGCGAGACCTCATCTCTACAATAAATCAAAAAATCAGCCGGACATGGTAGCGCATGCCTGTAATTCCGGCTACTCGGAAGGCTGAGGCAGAAGCATCACTGGAGCCCAGCAAGCGAGGCTGTGGTGGCCGGGAGCAGCCACTGCACTCCAGTCTGGGCGACTGAGTGAGACTCCAACTCAAAAAAAACAAAAAAAACCACAAAAAAACCCAAAAACTATTTCTTGAAAACTACTCTCTGTTTATCCCAATGAGAAACACTAAGAATATAGAATTCAAATTGTAAGCCAAGGTCTCTATTTGGTGCTATAGGAGCCTTGAGTGAATGAGATATTGACAGGCTGTCTGATGGAAAAAATGAATAATTTGAATACAGAGATCAAATAAGCCCTTCTTTGGTGTCATCCTTGTAGGCATAGATGAGCAAAAGAAGACATATAAGAGCTGATGGAATGGAGTTGCTATGGTTTGAATATTCCCTCCAAAACTTATGCTGAAACTTAATTGCCATTGTAAGGCTATTAAAAGGTGGGACCTTTGAGAGGTGAATAGGTTATGAGGTGGGACCTTTGAGAGGTGAATAGGTTATTCTGTCCTCAAGAATAGATTACTTTGGTAGTGGGCTACTTATTGAGGAGTGGGTTCCCTATAAGAATATATACTGTACCTCATCTTTTCTCTGTCTCTCACTCTCACTTGCCTTCTTACTTTCCACCATGGGAGGATGCAACAAGAAGGCCCTCAACAGATGGCTGAGCAGATGGCAGTGCCACGCGCTTGGACTTCCCATCTCCAGAACCTTGGAGAATTAGTGAGCCAAATAAGTTTTATTTCTGTATAAATTGCCCAGTCTGTGATAATCTGTTATAGCAGCAGAAAATGGACTAAGACAGAAGTTTTGGATGAAAGAATATAGTTAGACTGACCATATTCTTACTGTGGCTGGCCCAACTGTTGTATTTTGGACAAATTACTTAACATCTCCCAAACTTAATTTTTAGAAAATTAAATTACAATGACTCCTTCATAGGATTTTTGGGGGAGCTGATACAGGACACAGTAGGTGTTCAATGAATGTTAGCTTTTTCATTGGGAACCAAAGAGATGGAACCATTACTGTACTGCACATTCCCTCCCATTCTTGCTTCTGTCCTTGAACACCAGACCCAGAGCCTTCCAGCTTTGACACAAGTTAGTTTGGAATGAAGCTGAGGTTTAATCTGATATTTTTCCTTGAGTTGACATAAAGGGGTCTGTCCCTTAATTACTATCATTGCCCTTCACACATAAAAAAATGGTAACCCACTCAGCCCATCAAAGCATGCCCTTTGAAATGCTGCACTAGACACTGAACAGAAAATATCTGCCAAAAGGCTTCTTTTCTCCCTGAGATAAAAGCAACTTGAAATGCATGTAAGTCCTGTGCCCTTGTTAATTAATCAGGATTCGTATTAAAAGCTTAAATGTCTTTGAAGCAGGAAGCCCAGGGAGCTGGAACCTTTATTCTGTTCTGTAGACGGGAGATGGGTGGACAGGGCAGCCCAAAGGGTTGCATGCACAAGGTAGGGGGGAGAAGATGACTAGTTGGTCTGTTGCCTACCAGGACAGATATAACTGTCAGGGAGGGGACAGATTCCAAAGTGAGAGATCACCATGTTCACACAGGTTCCACCCATCCATTAAGAAGAAACACAGGGCTTTGAATTACCAGTGCTTCTGACACAGCTTTCTTCCTAACTTTCATTCATTCAAAACGAGTTTATAGTAGGAAGTTCTATTCATTCATGCAACATATGATTAGTAGCCTTCTACTACACGGCAATTTGGGGATACAGTAGTGAATCGGATATAATCCCTACCTTCTGAATAGTCTGGCACAATGGTCCTCAGGTGGAGGTGATTTTTGTCTCCCAGGAAACATTTGGCAATGTCTGCAGACATTCTTGGTTGTCATAACTGGAGAAAGTGCTACTGGCATCTTGCGGGTAGAGGCCAGGAATGCTGCTAAACATCCTACCATGCACAGGACAGCCCCGGCAACAAATTATCTGGTCTAAAATGTCAATCACACTAAGGCTGAGATACCCTCAGCAGGAGAGATAAACATTTCAACAAACAATTTCAATAAAGCGTAATAAGTGCCATATTGTAGCAGAAGCAATTGAGTATAACAAAAAACCACCCTGTGGTAATGGTATATAAGCCAAGACCTCAAAAATGACTGGCAGTAAAGGGTTGGACCCAGCTAGGAAGGGCTGGATGAGGCAAGCAGAGGGAAAAGCATGCTTGGGAGCTCAAAGGCAAGAGAAAGCAAGAAACCTTAAGGAGGTGAAAGGTTCCTATAACTGGAGGGGCGAGTGAAAAGAATAAAGACTGGCGGGTTAGCAGGGTTGGGTATGAAGGGACTTGTGGTCTGTGTTTAGGAACAAGGTTTTGTCTTGAGATGAATGCAGAGTTACTAAAGGATTTTTAGACCCAAAAGTGACATAAAATTTTGTTATAAAAGATAATATTTTGCTAGGCACTATACTAGGTACTTGGGAGGACATACAAAGATCACCTGTACCTTGGTAATCTGATAGAAACAGTGAAAAGGTGCCCTGAAATCGGACCAGTGTGATGCGAATTACATGTGGAAGTAGCATTGAGACTGATTGATTTCCATTTATAAGGCAAGAGGAAATCAGTCCCTTTTGGGATCCAAAGAAAGAAGGGGTCACGGTGGTATCCATCAAACTAGGGAGGTAGGTGATTAATAGGCGATAGGAGAGCAAGTTTTATAGCTAAAGTCACAGCTATAATGGCAGAGCCTAACATCAAATGTGAAGATGCTAAACATAAGGTGAAGCTGGGATTGGGGAAGTAAGAATTTGGCTTTTGCTGATTGCTTACCTTGTCCAGATCAAGTATCTTCCCACTTTATCTATCTATCTATCTATCTATCTATCTATCTATCTATCTATCTATCTATCTATCTGTCATCTTTCTATCATCTATCATCTATTTTATTTTAATTTTTAGTGGCAGAGTATTGCTCTGTTGACCAGGGTGGAGTGCAGTGGCACAATCATAGCTCACAGGATTAAGCTCCTGGGTTCAAACAAATCTCCAGCCTCAGCCTCAGGAGTAGGTGGTAGTGCAGGCACATACCACCAAAACTAGCATTCCACTTCTGAAATGTATCAGGTTCTCTTTTACCTCCCATATGTGCTACTTGGAACATTCAGCCTTCCCAACTCAATTTTCACCTGATTAACACCTTCTCGGCCTGTATATCTCAGATTGGATATCATATCACCTTTTCTAGAAATTTTTCCATAAATCACTCAGTCTGAAGATTGAAATTGTTTAATTGTCTATTGCCTCATTAGATTCTAATCTTAAGGAGGACAAAGGGCATGAATTGTTTTCCATTGCAGAAACCCATTATTTAGTGCAATCCTAGGAAATAAGAGGTGCTTGCTAACTACATATTGACTTGCCTCAAAGTTGGAAGGCAGAAGAATACAAACAGGGTGGAACCTAATCTGAGGAATGGCTCAGGGTCCGGGTCAGAATTTCAGAACTGAGGCTGTAGGCTCCAAGAGGGCTGGAATCTTCTTTATTTGGTGCCAGCTGAATGCTATGGGGGTTGGCATGAGTTCAGGGCTACATCAGTAGAATGAACCAAATACAAAGATTCGGAAGAAATTAATTTTTTCAGGAGGAGGGAGGAACCCTGGAAAACTGTGTGAAGAAAGCGACATTTTTGGCTTGGCCTTAATGGACACACAGACTTTGCTATTCCTATTACAGGGCTGTGTTCTCTTTACCTTGGCATACGTTGATCTGCCAATTTCTCTCTACACATCATCATCTCTGTCAGAGCACAGGTGAGGCTTAATGTGCAGAGTATCACCTAGGTTACATCCCACAGAGGACACCTGTTATGCACTGTTATGGGTTGGGATCTCCAGGCACATGCATTCAAAACACAAAACACCTACAGCATATTCAACAGTATACATTATGTATTCATGATCATGAATAGTGTATGTGTGTGTGTATCCATAAAAGCTTGCATTTTGTTCAGGTGCTTAACTCCTCAAAGAACTTTTACAATGAAAACCTCATTTCTTCTGCATAGCAATAATATGAAGCAGGTGAAGAAGACATTTTTATGTTCACATTACAGATGAAAAAGCAGGGCACAGAGAGGTAAAGTCGCTTATCTAATGTCACACAGCTATTGTTATGCAACCAGAGACAGATCCCAGACCTCTTAGTTGCCAACTAATCTATCCCTTTCTGCCCAGTACAGGTGAACCTGTAGATTGTCAGAAAATATGTTTGAATGTGTTTAGGAAGTCAACTGCCAATATCTCAACCTACTGTGAAATGTTTAGTGGAGTCTTACAATATGACCGCTTGATAAATAAGTCATCTTTACTTCAGAAGTATCTTTCTCATTGATCGAGTGGATTAATTTCTTCAACTACAAACTTGTGATTCTTATATTTTGGCAACATTTTAGGATAAATTTTGTAAATAAATACATAATTATTAAGAATATGAACTTATAAACATCTAAACTTAAAAGCAGTTAGTTACATGTCCGGCTTACCTGGAAATCAACTGAAGTAAGGAACAAAATCTTCCAGGGAAATAGTTTGTTCCCTGAATTTGAACAATAGGTCAAATAATCATAAGGCTAATGTTGAAGTAATCTGACTAATGGCAACACATATACACATAACCAGCTCTAAGTCGTTATACTACTGATGAGATCCTTATAAACACTTTCAATTCAAATTTGGCACAAATGCCGACACACTTGCATTCTCTTCACCTTTCTCCAGTCTTTTCTTCCCTTTTTTTCATCTTGTCTCCCACCTGTTTCTCTCAAAGTCTATTTTCTCTCTTTGTGATGGCTTACATAATAAAACCAATAATAATGCAGCGTCCCAATTCTGAAGAAGAAAGAAGTATAGCTATGTTGAATTAGGCACAAATTCATTTATGTGGTCTGAAGTCTTTCAGCATTGTATGTTTTTGAGCATTTATAAAAAGAAGTGCTTTTTTATGATGTTCACGTTGCCTTTATCTTCCTCTCTGCCTGCTTTATGCCCACACTTACATATACACACATGCTCGCAAAGAAAGAGGCTGTTCCTACACAAACTTTGCTGAAACAGTGTTCCCCCACAGATAAATCACTTCCTTCCCAAGGAAGCAAATACCTTTGCCACATGGCTGGAGTGGGCGGGAGGACTCTTTCTCCTGAAATACTCACCCTGACTGTCAATCATTTAACACTGAAACAAGGAAAGCCTCTCTGAATGTTGAGCAGTTAAGAGAGCTGCACACACTGAACCTCAGCACCAAGGTCCTTTTCTCAAGGTGACTCCATTTACCAGCTCCAGGATGGACTGAAGGACCCTGTGTCAGGAGACAGAGCTAATTAGTGGTCGTAGTCATCCAGGATGACTTTTGTGATCTGTCTGAAGGGCAAAGCATGCATAGGCGTCCCAGAGCTAATGCTGAAATTAAGTAGAAGCCTTGGTTGAATTATGGTCAGAGATCCCATGGGGGGCACCTCCCTCTGAGAAAGGATACTGACCAAATACATTTCCGAAATGAAGGTCATAGGCCCCAGACCTCACTGACAAGATGGGAGGCAGTGAGAAGACTGGCCAAGGCCAGCAGAATCCAAGATGGTGTAGATAACCTCTACCTGTCCTTCTTGCTCTTTATATGATAATTATAATGAATTAGTATGCTAGAAGATACACCAATCAGAGCTATGACAGTTTGCAATTACCATAGTAACCCCCAGAAGTCACCCTATATGGTTTAAAAGCAAGAGGAACCCTCCATCCCGGGAATTCCCTGCCCTTTTTCCAGAAAACCCATGAATAATCTACTCCTTGTTCTGCATACAATCAAGAGATAGCTATAAAAATAAAACTCCAGTGATGTATGGGGCTGCTGTCCTTCCAATAGACCAGCCCAGGTTGCTCTGCCTATGGGTTAGCCTGTTTTCTGTTATTTCAATAAACCTAATTTTATTTTGTTTTTTATTTTTTCCCCTCCCTCCCCCTAATTTTATTTTCAAACTAATGTCCAGTGATGCATGTGGGCGACTCTGCCTATGGATTCGTTTCTTTAATAAACTTACTTTTAGTCTACTTATGGCTTGCACTTGAATTCCTTCCTGTATGAAGTCAAGACCCACCTGGCCTTTCAGGCCAAACCCCAATTCTGGGATTCACCTGCTTCATCTTTCTTTGCAACTCTGGTGGGACTCCAAATCTCGGGTCCCCTAGCCTGTATTATATTCTCCCACATTACTCAAGGGGGGAAAAATTACATACAACATACTGATAAGTTGCAAATATATGAATGCTGATAATGTGCTTCCACTTTTGCACAAAGGAAGAAAACACATAAATGGGTTAATTAGCTCCTATGCAGAATTTAATTAGAGCATCTTTGTTCACGCTGCTTCAGCCAGAATCTCACTTATCCAGCCCTATTTCCAGGATTTCTGAGCATGGATGTAAATTTTTACTTGGAACTTCCCATCTGAAGCTTGGGGTCTCTCGCTGCCTTCCACATGGCAGTGGTAGCCAATTTCAACGTAAAATTTTGATTACTTTAAAGTCAACCCATTATCACAGAGAACAATGACTCTTTTCAGCACTGAAAAGGTATTCTCCACTACACCCCCTGAAATGTGAATAATAAGAAATTAGCTTTTAAAAAGTCCAGAATGGAGATACATCTGGGAACTCAGTAATTTTTCCCATAAGATGAAACAGTGATAAATGACCTTGATCATTTAATCCTCACAACAATCCTCTAAGATAAGTATTATTATTATCGGCGGCAGCATTTGCTAGATTAAAAAAAAAAGGAAGTCGTATATAGGTTATGGGATTTGCATCAGGACTTGAGCCCAGGGGTTCTGGATCCGAATCCTAAATCCACACTTAATCATTGTGCCCCTATGTCTCTCAATAAGGGGATAAATAGTATCTTGCTGTGAGAAAGCCATTATCAATTCTATTGGAATTATAACTAAAAATTAATTCTTCTTACAGGAATAACATTATTTAGAGTCATTTTGATTCCAAATAACAGAAATCAGAACCATGTTTAACATATTCAAAAAGGGACATTTTAAATGAGGTTGAGGGGGTTTGAAGAATCCAGAGCCAGGAGTGCAGCCAGACCACAGAAACAACCAAACCTAGGAACTGAGCCAGTTTTGGGACTCTTGCCTTTACCTACCTACTTTCCTTCCTTCCTTCCTTCCTTCCTTCCTTCCTTCCTTCCTTCCTTCCTTCCTTCCTTCCTTCCTTCCTTCCTTCCTTCCTTCCTGAATCAGAGTCTCACTCTGTTATCCAGGCTGGAGTACAGTGGCATAATCATGGTTCATTGCAGTCTTGAACTCCTGGGCACAGATGATCCTTCCGCCTCTGCCTCCCAAGTAACTGGGACCACAGGTGCACATCACCTTGCCTGGCTAGTTTTTATATGTATATATATTTTAGAGATGAATTCTCACTATGTTGCCCAGGCTGGGTTTTGCCACAAGATATTTTTTCTACATTCCTAAGGGGTCTGAAGTACACAGTATTTTGTCAGCTCAGGCTTCAGAATTTAACTTTTTCCTAGAATCATTCTTTCTTGGCACTGAGTACATACAATCTTCTTTTATTATTTCTACTTAGCTCCTTGTTTCCCCTGCCAACTCTAGATTCTGAAAAGGTGGCCAATGTTGAAGATGTCAAAGCTTTGAATGTTCAGATTTCCCCATAGAAGCCACGAGTTTTTTTGCTCCTTCCCAACCTTCTTTAAAGAGTATTTCCTCCACTCGACAAACTATCAGTCATTATCATCAATTCATAGAAGTGGGCACCCACTCCTCAGAGATGCACACTGAGCTAGGCACTGCTCTCTACAAGGACTTCTACAACACATTTTCAGGGAAATTAGAACAGATCTCTTGGGTAAATGGTGTCCTACAAATCATGAATATGTAGTTAACCAGCTGTATAGCATCTCACACTCTAAGGCACAAAAAGTTGGTTTTAATTCTGCATTTTAAACAAGAGAGATTCAGGTTGAATCTAAAAGAGAACTTGATGATCCAGAGGAAAAACACTGGCATGAGCTACTCAATGAAAATGTGGCATCTTTGCATCTAGAAACCTGATCTAGTGCTGGCTCTTGTAACACGCCTCCAGGATGCCTCCTCCCACCCCCTGTGATCTTCACCTCCTGGTATTCATGCCATTGTATAGTTCTCTCTCACTGTAATAGGGATGACCTGAATAACCAACAGGATATCACAGAAATTACAGTGTGTGACTTCTGAGGCTAGGTCATAAAATACATTGTGGCTTTCACTCTAGTCTCTCTTGGATTGCTTGCTTAGAAAGAAGCCAGCTGCCATGTCATGAAGACACTCAGGAAGTCCATGAAGAGGTCCATATGGAGCAGAGTTGAAGTTACCTCACAGCAGCCAGCATCAACTCTTAGGCATGTGAATGAGGTACCTTGGGTGTGGATTCTCCAACCCCTGTCAAGCTTTTAAATGACTGCAACTCCAGTTGATTTCTTGCCTGCCCCTGCATGAGAAATTTTGAGCTACAGCTCTCAGGTGAGCTGCTGCCACGTTCTTGATCCATAGAAACTGTGAGATAATAAATGTTTATTGTTGTTTTATGTCACAAAATTCTGGGGCAATTTGTTATGCAGCAAGAGGTGACCAAGGCAACTTTCAAATCTTGCTCTGCCCATATTCCATCTTATATTACTCTTAATGAATGAGCATAACTGAGCTATGTGCCCAGCAATTCCTTTAGCCTGACCACAGCTGACTGGAACAGGCAGCCCAACCCAGACACAAGAGACTAGGTTCATTATAATCCTCTTTCAGGAGTTTAGATTTGGGTAACTGAAAGATGGTGACAGTTATGCATAACAATAGAGTTGAGGGTTGTATCAGTTACTATGATCCAAGATAAACAGACGGCAGTGGATAAGAGGAAGCAGAGGCATGGAGAGAAACAGAGGAGAGGAAGAAAAAAAAAAAACACACAATATGAAAGGAACTTGGTTCCCAGTGGTTCCTCAGTGCTTCTTGTCAGGAGACTTGAAGACAGCACTGAAATGCTCAGTCTCTAACAAGTTTTATACCTTTTGATTCACACCAATCTAAGTTGTACCCCAGAGGGTTCTAACTCACAAGCGTCTTCCAGAGTCATTAGATGACCACCATTCCAAATGTGCAGATATTTACTTAGAAGAATGAAGAGTTCTAAATGCGAGCTATTAATAAGCAGTGTTTCCACTATAGCAAAAACATGGAACCAACCATGCTGCCCATTGAAGCTGGACTGGATTTTAAAAAGTGTGGTACATATACACAATGGAATATTACTCAGCCATAAAGAAGGACAAACATGTGGATTTTGCAGCAACTTGGATGGATTTAGAATTGATTATACTCAGTGATCTATCACAGAAACAAAGAATAGAGTACCATATGTTCTCACTCATAAGCGGACCTTGGACAATTATAATACTATAAGAAAGGAATTGGTAGTATTGGCAAACTGTTGGGAGTGGTGGTGTTGGCAGTTGAGGGAAACTGCTAGGGGAGGGAGGAGCACACCTCATCAACAAGGGTACCTGCATAATCATTGTTTTGTATACCTAACCCTGAATTGTACCCCACATCTTTGTAATAAAAAAAGAAGTAGTGTTTCATGGAGAAAATAACTTACCTTCCTTGCCATCCCTTCACTTTAAAGCTCAAGAAAGAGAAAGTGGCTTGCCCATGGTTCCATTGTGATTTAAAGAGGTAATGCTCTCTCCCTGGCAGCAAATAGGGGAATAACTAAGAAAACTGTCTTCTCTAGACATGTGTTTGCTCATCGCTACTAACAACAAGCTCAGGAACAGAAGAGATTCGCATAGCTTTGGAACAATGTTGTTTTCAGTCTGAATCCCACGCTTTGCCAGGATGAATAGCTGTAGCAGCAGGTTCTAGGAAACATAGGCACATTCCTATGTTTCTAATTGGTGTAACCCTGTCTCAGGGAGAGGATGCCTTCTTGAGGGGCCCTGAATTGGCTTAGATATTAATTTAATTATTAGATATTGAGACTGAGTCCTCTGTGTGCAAAGGAGCCCTGGTTAGGAGCTTTTCATTTTCATAAAAGAGTAATGCTAAGTACACATATTATGTTCCAGCATTTTGCTCTGGAGAGATCTCACAAAAAAGAGTCTTTACAGGTCAAAAGTGGTGAGAACCCACTTTGCTTTTCAATACAAGATGGTTACACAGACAGGATATATGCATCTGAGAAAATGAGGCACATGAGGTCAGAGGAAATCAATTAGGGAAAGGTGTATGAGGATGGGTACAACAGAGGAAGTCTGTATTCAGGTGGTAGGGTATGAGCTGCGCCTTGCACAGGTGGATAGGTGGGAGGTGAGCCCTGCAGACCAGAGAGACAGAGGAACACAGCACTTGTGTGAGTTTCTAAAGGGAGCCTGAAGATGTTTCCATCATGAATACAAAATGACGTCTTTTGCAAGGAATGTTTCATGCTTCCATAAACAGCCCACGCCTGTATGATTTTATGGGAGACATTCTCCATAATGGTGAGGGATTTCTACTTACAGGGAGTTTTTAAGTGAGCTGCAATGATGTCTTCAATAAAAGAAGAAATGAAACATCAGAGACACTTAACAGGAACAATCTTGATACATGTAACTCTCTTCTTTTTTGATATCTCTGGAGTACACTGACTGCCTTGTTTGTGTGCCTGTATCTCAGTCCAGAGGCTTGAAGACTTGAAGGCCTTGGCCCTGTTCACCATTCAAGCCTCAACTTGCATCATCCCCCATTCCAAATCTTTGTGCCAGCCGTGGGGAACTCTTGCTATTTCCCAGAGGCAGGATCTTACTTCCATCTTCAAGATCATGCACCTGCCATTCCATCTGCCTGGAACACTCCCTTAGACCTGTCTTTACCTGGCTAGCTTCTTTTCTTGTTTTGGAGTTCAGATGAGATATGAATTCCTCTAAGAAATTTTTGTGTTCTTTTTTAGTTTCTATCTCCCCAAATTTTCCAGGGGGAGATCTAGAGTGGATATGTGTCACACTTTTTGAGCTGTGCAGCCACTTTTGAACACACAATCTCTTTCTCTGGCTGGACAATGTCCTATCTTTTTCTCAGCTTGATTGGTAGAATCTCAGTCCTATTAACCAGGCACACCTGAGTTAGACCTCATTAGAAAGTCAGTGACATGAGGAAGGAAGCACAAAATTTCTTTTCTGTATTATGCAGCCATAAAGAAGAACAAAATCATGGTCTTTGCAGCAACATGGATGCAGCTGGAGACCATAATACTAAGTGAACCATCACAGAAACAAAGACTGAATACTGCATGTTCTCACTTATAAATTGGCCCTGATTACTGGTCACATGAGCATAAGGGTGAGATCTGCAGATAGTGGGTACTGCTAGGGGAGGGAACGAGGGAGGTCAGAGGGAGCAGGGACACATGGCAACACACTGGGTACCTGATTCACTATCAGGGGGAGACAGGGCCAGCTAGAAGCCTAAACTTCACCTACAAGCAACTTACCTATCTAGTAAATCCTCACTTGTACCCCACAACTCTAAAATAGCATAATATAATATAATAATCTTTTTTGGTTAGGCTGGTTGCATGCAAGTCAGAGGAGATGGAAGTTCTTGTGTTCAGCACCCAGAGCAGGGGCCATGAGCAGCATACTCTCTTTGGCCAGAGGGACAGCAGACTGGGGGTTTGCCAGTGTGTTCCCACACTATGATTCAGGGGCCATACGAAGTTCGAACCTAGCTCTTTGTGAACCACTTTTAATCCAATCCTCTCATCAATTCTTCTTCTACTTAAATGACCTTAATGGGTTGCTTTCAGCTAAGAACTCTGAGGCAGGGCCCCCTCCATTGTGCCCCCAGTGGCCTCCTGAACTTCTCCTTTCATTTCACATTGTGAATTTTTCTATCTGTCTTCCTATTTACCATCAATTTCCTGAGTCCTGAAACCAACTATACATTTTTTATAATTATATTTCAGCCGCTATTGCAACACCCGATGAAATAAATATTTATTGATTAAAGTAATATACAAAGATTGTTCCAAGTGCCTTTTACTCTTGTCTGATTCAAGATGACCTTTTTCAGCTACCTTTCACTCAGAATGAGTTAACCCCAGAGCACATGTTTGTGGACACCAGGGAATCCTAGGAGAACTGGTTAGAATTGGAATAAGAGTGGACAGTTACACAGAATAGCCAGATAAATAAAACAGAGAAGCTTGTACCTCAAGAAGGTAGACAAGTTCATCACCAGACAAGTCAATATCAGGAACTACTGTCTGTTTCAAAAGGTGAGTGCAAGTCCCTGGACAGAGACTCAGGAAATGAGGGGCAAGAGCTGAGGACAGGACCAGGTCTCAGGAGTGCAGTGTCAGCAGATGGGAGGAAGAATGAACACGCGCTTATCTTGTGGTGATGGAGGGTGGGTGGAAAGAAAGCAGGTGTACAAAGGCCTTGAGGAGGAAGGTCTGGGCACAGGTCAGGAATGGAAAGAAGACTGGTGAGGCGGGGCAGTGATGGGTCCAACACTACCGGCAGGGAGAATCCATGCTGCCGAAGTGTCCTTAGCTTTCACCTGGAAAACTACTAATCATCCTTCACTTCAGGTTGGGCCTAAGATCCCCACCTGGGAAAATTTTCTGACCCTGAACTTGGTTTGGATCATTTGCTGGGAACTCAGAGGCCCCTACTGCTTCTGCCCAAGTACTGATAGCATTAAAATATAGTTATCTGTTTACACGCCTGTCTTATAACAAACACTATTTATCACTGATAGCAGTAATAGTTACCATTTGCCATATGCCAAGCACTGTATTTACATAATTCATTAAATTCTCTCACGAATTCTTTTCCTTGGGACCCATTAATATCTTTACTTTTCAGATGGTAAAAGGAAAGCTCAGAGAGGTAAGCTGACTAGCCTGAGGTTGCACAGTCAGTAAATGGCAGGGAGGAGGTATGATCTCAAGTCTGTCTTATTCCAGAGCCTCTGCCCTTAAACACTAGGTTATATAGTGACCTAAGTCCATATCCCAGGTGAATATACAAACTCTAGTTTCTTTATCCCCTTTGAAGCTCAAGAACCCAAATAAAAAATTAGAAATGAGGAAAGAAAAGTAACTGGGTAAAGTGGTGACAACGAGATTAGCAGAACTGAAGCTGGAATCAAGCTCATCTTTGGGAGAACAATATAGGAAGATGAGGTTGGCCCAAGTCAATTAGGGTAGGTTTTGGAAGAAAGAGGGATACTAGTAATTGTCTCTCTAGGTGGGCCAAATACCAGTGTGCAGGGAAAATAATTTTTTCACAGAGAGTCTGCATGGCTGGTAATTAATATCTTGTGACCGTGGATGAGCTGCTGCTATCCAGAGCCAGCAAGGCCTGTACAGTCTTGCTGCTCCACTTAGCAGACATATCCAGACATTAGATGCTTTGAGGGGAAATGCCTCTGATCTGCATTGGCTCCATTCCTAACATGCTGAGATTTATGAGCAGGCCCACGGGGGGAGAGTTGAGAATGGCTTCAGGCCATTACAGGGGTTCCACACGGGACCCAGCCCCTTTATTACTTTTTGGTTGACAAGTAAAAAGGTACTAGAAATATGGAATTTGGGGCCTGGTTGTGTCCTCTAAGATCCCCTTAAATGAGGGATGCAAATCTCTCTGATCTTCACAATTATTTGGGGCTTTGTGGAAAATACTCATCGTGAACCCCATTTGAGACTCCAGAGGCCTGAGTATCAGCAGTTTTTAACAGCAGCTTGAGGGATGCTGTTGAGCATCCAGGTGGAGGACTCACTGATCTAATCCAGTAGAATGCTGGTCACATTTTACAGAAGGGAAAATAAGAGCACATGGGGGAGAGGAGCAAGCAGCATAAGAAAGTGGTTAAAACCCTTCCCTGAGGCTTAGGGAAAGTAAGTGAGCCTTCCCACACTTGAATTTTCTCATATTTAAAAAATGAACATAAAATAGAGCTTATTTCAAAGCTCTCTTGTATGATGTAAGTGCAAAATTACACAGTTCCTGACAAAGTAAATGTTTGCTGTTACTAACTAGGAGAGGGAGGGCAGACAAATAAATAATTATGATCTAGGAGGATAAATAATTTGGATCATTATTATCGCTGTTGTTGCTGTTCAACATTCTTTTCTCTGTACCCTAGACCTCCATTCAGGTCTATATAGCTGAGACCCCCATACACGTCTATACAGATGAACTCTCTTGCTGTGACATGGACTGCTTTTCTTTCTCTGAGTTTTCTTCTCTCACTAGGTCAGACTGCAAAGACATAAACAGACTCCTCCACTGCCTGACCCACCATCAAAGTCCCTTTGGAGTGGAGCATTTGAGTGAATAGGCCCATCCTACAGTCCAGGGACTCAGAGGCAAGGACATGGATGGCCCTCAGGGACACAGACACAAGGCCTGGCCCCAGGACATCTCCAGCTCTGACTCTCTGGGCCTCTCTCTGGAGAGCCAGCCAGCGTGGATGTGTAGCCCTGGAGGATCTGCATATCTGAGTTTTAATGCAGGTGCTCTGTGTTTTTATGTGCATGTGTATGTATACACATATCTGCAGGCACAGAATAGACAAATTGACTACACTGAGCTCTGGTAGGAAGAAAAGGTGCTGAGTCTTACACATCTTCTATGGTGGTAAGTATGCAACATATATTTGTTAAATGGATGAATGAATAGGTGATAGAATGAGTAAATAAATGACTAAACAAATGAATAATGTGCAAGTGTCTCAAATGGAAGCTAAAGGAAGTGTCTCTGAGTTCAAAGTGTAAAGTCAGGGACTGGCAAAACCATGTCTTTGAAAATATTTGTTTCTTCATTTGAGGTAGCATGATTTTCAAAGCCTTACACATTTTGTGATTAGACGAACTTGAATGAGAATCTCAGCACAAGCTCCTTAGCCTCTCTAAGCAGGTACTTGTCTATAAATCAGAGATGTCAATTTCTATTCAAAGTATGCGGTGAAGATTAAATAACATATGTATGTTATATGCCAAGCACAGTGCTTTTCACAGAAACATTTAATCCTCTCTCCCTCCATCCCTTTCTTCTTTACTATCCTGACAGTCATTCTCCTGGCTCCAAGCTGACCTTCCCAGGCACCATCCTTATAAAAATATTTTGAAATTCAGCGCATTGCAGTTTCCCTGAAGGAGGGAATATGAAGGGAGAGGGAAAAAAAGAAATGAGGAAAGAGGGAAGGGAGAAAGGAGGGAAGAAAAGAAGAAAGGAAGGTAGGAAAGAAGGAAGGATGAAAGAAAGGAAGGAGGGAAGGAAAGGAGGGAGGGAGAGAGGAAGGAAGAGAAGGAGAGAAGCAGAGAGAGAGAGAGGGAGGAAGGGAAGTTGTGACTGAATTTTTCCCTTTTAACAGATTTTAAAAATGAGATTCTGGGAATTTGTTTTTACGTGTAAGAACACACATAGTAAATGACACTTGACTCCAAATAGAGTCCCTTTCCTTAATGTGATATGAAGTAGCATCAAGTGAAGTGCAATTGTACCTCTAACAGAATGGTAAACTGAGGCACCAAACAGTCCATCTGTTTGCTACATTTTCTACAGGAGTTATGAGTGCATTGGGTATCTCTGCTCATTGTTCTCTCTGCTTCAGCTGCCCCTTTCTGCCTCCCTGATAGAAGATTCCCTGGCATCAGACAAAAGGACGACTTTGGGTAGATCTGTCTTTGTAACCCACATGCCTCAGTTCAGCACTCAGCAGAGAGAGTGCAGATGTCATTAATCACTCTTCTATTTCCATAAAATACCATCATCTTATGTTCCAGGCAAAGGCATAAACGCCCAGGGGAGATATTCTAGAAAGAGAAGCCGAAGCATGCACTCTAGCACAAGACAAGAAGGAAGGGACTGAGGTTACTGGAGTGTCAGGAAGAGAGTGAAATCTTTAGCGCTCCTGTTGGGAAATAGCTTTGCTTAGAAACCTATCAGACAGTCAGAACTTCAGCCTCTAGGAGCAACTCACCCAGAATTAAATCCTGATGCCCTCTGTTGGTGTTTTCCAGTAATGGTAATATTTTGGAGATTTAGAAAGGGAACAATTTGTGGGACACAGATATAAACTCCATAAACCCCAATGAACCCCATAATTACATATACACACAAATTTACTTGTACCACGTTTTTACTCTCAGTGCCTGCAAAATAAAATCATGAATGGTCAGATTTAGAGCAATCTTACAAACATCTGAGCCTTATCCCTCCTTTTTTATGCTACTGAGGAAACAGAGACTGTCAGAGGGAAAATACTTTTCCCAAGGCAAAAACTGTTAGGCATTTTAATGGCATAGCACATTGAACATGTACTATATACTGGCAAGGTGCCAAGTTCTCTACACACATCATCAAATCTAATCCTTATTGCAACTACATATAGTAGACATTTCTCTCTCCCATTTACAGTGAGAAAAAGAGGTACAGGGAAGTCACAACACATGCCCAAAGTTAATAAAGCTATATCCTGACAGGTCTAGGATACTAACCCACATGAGGCTGGCTCACAGAATCCATGCTGTCTCCTAACTTGGTTAGAGATAGAGTTTCACCTTGAACTGGATATTCAAACCTTCAGTCTTGTGACCTTTACACTAATGTGTACAAAATATAGATGCTTAGTTTTTTCTGGTCCACATGGAGACACAATGAAGTAACTTCCGACTTTTAACCTGGATACCACTGTGGAACATAATGTTTGTTCCAATAAATATCATCCTATTTTTCCACTTGTGTTTAGAACTGAGATATACAGGGGTAAAAAAAGAGAAAATCAGGCTATCACTTATGTTACTGCTAAATCTCCTGGACTGACTTTGGGTCTGTTGCCCAAGTGGACCTGCTAATACCTCATCCCTGAATAAGTTAAACTCACCTGCCCAGTCACTGGTACCATGGACAGTCACAGGCCTCTGTCCTTAGAGAGACAATCTGTCCAACAAAACTTAGCACATGACAAAAGCAGAGAATGCTACAAACAGGCAGAGATGAAACAAACAAGAAGACAATCAAGGGTGCGGATTAAGCTGTGCATGCCCTCCTAGCCCTCTCTGAACCGAACAATCAAATAAGTTACTTCTCCTCCCCTAGAGTCATAGAGAGGCAAGACTATCATGCTAATAAATGTCCCTCCAAATGGAAACATGAAGAGCTGAGTATAAGCAATTTCACTTAATTATTTATTATTAAAAGAAATTTAAATTTAATTAATTTATTATTAAATAAATTTTGCTTACAAGTTTATTATTGAAATTTCAGAGGTTCACTGATTCAGAGTATACAAAGTTTCTCTTTTCATTATCTGCAAAGTTTGGAAGCAAGTTACAGCTATAATTAAGAGTACACAGAACAAATGGACTCCTTAACAGAGGGATTTTCAAGTACTGAATCGTAACCAGCTTGTGATATGCTAGTTACCAATGAATGTTTTTCGATTTTCATCAGCAGTTCTCCACAGGAACTTAAATTCTCTCTAAACCATGGACTTCTGGCGTTTAGCTGGCTTGCTCTTAACTAGTACAAATGATGGGTCTGACTTGTTGTTAGTGAGTTATAGTGTTGACTTAACTGAGCCACATTCTAGCACAGACAGTTTTGATCATAAGTCCAACTTTTGCCTGCTTGAAATTCTCTGAAAAGTCTCCTTTTGGTTGGTAACTTGTCAGACCCACATCTTGTCATAAGTTGGAAGAAAATCAATCCCATTATTTGGGAGTTGGACTCAATCTGAAGGCAGTAGGTTTGTCACATTTAATTATTTCACACTCTACTCACCAGGCCATGAAGGCATCAATTCCACCTGAGGGAAATGGTACCAGGAAAGAAAAAATGGCCCAAGTGTGGGAAAACACTAAGTTATGTTTAACAACAACAGCAACCTTTAGAAGTTAAGAAAGTTTCCCCAGTGAAGTAGTAGAGGGAGATTGAAAGATATAGACTTGTATATTGGTTTTCTCCTAATTCCTCTTATAAAAAATATAATTCTAGAAAATATACGCAGAAAGGGAACTTAAAGGCTACCATATCAATCTGCTTTAGTTTATTTATATGACTATGGCATCTCTAATAGTATAATAATAATAACAATAAGAATAATAATCATTACTTATTCATCATTGATTATGTGTCAGTCACATTTCCATGTGGGAGAACATAGGCCAGAAACTGCGTTTTCCAATTTCTATTTTCTTTATACTAAATTCTTAATTAAATGAGAACCATTCAGAAATGCCTGTTGATTTTTTGTATTTTATTCTCCTCAAATTCAAAGAATTGCAAGTGTTTGAATGACATTATTTGTTTAACTCTGGCACAGACTCCAGCATTTAACTCTTGCATAGACTGTAGCATTGAAACCTTCTCCCATAAAATCTAAATTTTTTTAATGGTAAATGTTGAAAATAGAAAATGCATAACATGGTACAATATCTTTGTTCATGTGAAGCTATGACATGAATAACAAATTTCCAACCTTTGCTAATTTCAAAAGTTGGGGAGATGGAATAGTAGGGCTAAGGTAAACAACAGGATCTAAAGTCATGGAAAGTGACTTTATGATCCTTTGAAAGTGAAAGTCATGATCTGTGTGAGACTGCTACATGCTGGAGATAAGAAAGTAAGAGTTAGAGCAAAGGGATGTTTTCTACATAAAATAAAGGAATTAATGTGAGCGTGTGCTTCCAATGCAGTCTGTGATTACTCTTTTCTAGGGAGTGAGAAAAGAAGAGTGATCTGATATTTAAGAGAGCCCCTTTGTACAAATACGGCTTTGCCTTACACTTCTGCTGCTTATTCACTGCTTGACTTTAGCAAGTAACTCTGCCTCTTTTTGTTTTTTATGATTGTAATACCATATATATAACATAAAATTTGCTATTTTAACCAATTTTCATTACTTTTTTCCTTTTTTTAAATTTTATTTTAAAGGTGTAGGGTACAATTCAATATTAGGTACATAAATGGTCATCATACAGGGGAAGTTTGGGCCTTCCATTGGTCCTCACTTCGCCTGGTTTGAGATCAGGTACACTTATTGGTGTTATGTCCCTCCTCCCACCCCCGGCAGTGTCTCACTACTGCCAATCCCTTTTTTGTAGTATTATGATAAATGTACAGGATTCACTCATGAATGAGAACATGTGGTGCTCAGTTTTTGTTTCTGTGATAGATCACTGAGTATGATAGACTAAATCCAACCAAGTTGCTGTGAAGGTCATAATTTTGTCCTTCTTTATGGTTGCATAATATTCCATATGTATATGTACTACATTTAAAAAAATCCAACCCAGTTTTGATGGGCAGCACAGTTTGTTCCATGTTATTGCTATTGTGAATAGTGTTTCAGTAAACATGCATGTGCAGGTATCTTTTTTTGTAGAATGGTTTGAGTTCCTCCAGGCATATTACCAGAAAGGAGATTGCTGGGTCATATGGAAGTTCAATTTTTAGATCTTCTAGACATTACCACACTGTTTTCAACAGAGGTTGTACTAATTTACACTCTCACGAACAGTGTAGAAGTGTTCCCTTTGCTTCGCATCCTCATCAGCATCTTTTGTTTTTTGAGTTATTAAAGATGGCAATCCTGACTGGAGTTAGGTGGCATCTCAGTGTGGTTTTGATTTGCATTTCTTTGATGATTAGTGAGGCTGAGCATTTTTTCATGTATCTGTTGGCTGCTTGTATGTCTTCTTTTGAGAAGTGTCTATTCATATCTTCTGCCAACTTTTTAATAGGGCTGTTTTTTTTTCTTTTCTTTTGGCATGTCCGAATTCCTTGTAGATCCTGGATGTTAGGCCTTTGTCAGATATACAGTTTGCAAATACTTTTTCCCATTCTGTGGGCTGTCTCCCCACTCTCTCTGTGGTCTCTTTTGCTTTGAAGAGGGTTTTCAGTTTGATGAGGCCCTGCTTGTCTATCTTATCTCTTATGGCCTGGGCTTTTGGGGTTTTGATCAGGAATTGGTTGCCTAATCCAATTTCTGTAACAGTGTTTTATGCATCTTCTAAGATTTTTCTAGTTTGAGGTTTTACATTTAGGTCTTTATCCATTTAGAGTTGATTTTTATGTATAGTGATAGATAAAGGTCCTGTTTCATTCTTCTGCATGCAAACAGCCAGTTTTACCAGCACCATTTACTGAATAGGTTCTCCTCTCCCCAGTAGTTGTTGATGGAGGTTTTGTCAAGGTTTAGCTGGTTGAGAAAGTGAGGTTTTACTTCCGGAGCCCTATCCTGTTTCTTTGGTCTATATGCCTGTTCTTGTACGATTATCAGGCTATTTTAATTATTGTAGCTTTATTATAAAGTTTAAAGTCTGAAAGTGTGATACCTCCCACTTTGTTTCTTTTACTGAGGATTATTTTGGCTATTCGTGGTCATTTATGTTCCCACATGAATTTCTGTATTGTCATTTCCATGTCTGAGAAGAATGATGTTGGTAATTTAATGGGTGTTTTGAAGAACTATAGATTGCCTTGGGTAGGATGGCTATCTTAACAATATTAATTCTTCCAATTCATGAGCCTGGAATATTTTGCCATTTGATTTTGTCTTCTTGATTTCTTTGAGCAGTGTTTTGTTGTTATTGTAAAGGTCTTTCACTTTCTCGTTAGTAAGATGCCAAGATACTTCATCATTTTTTGTGGCTATTATGAATGGGGATTGTGCTTTTTATTTGGTTCTCTGTTTGGTGGTGGTGTATAAAAATGTGACTGTCTTTTGCATGTTGATTTTGTGCCCCCAAGACTTTGCCAAAATTCTTTATCAGTACAAGTAGGTTTTTGACAGATTCTCTTGGGTTTTCAAGGTACAGGATCATATCAACAAAGAAGAATGACTTAACTTCCTTTTTGTCTATTTGGATACCCCTGATTTCCTTCTCTTGTCTGATTACTCTAGCTAGGACTTCCAACACTATGTTGAACATGAGGGATGAGAGTTATTTTAACCAGTTTTTGAGTATACAATGCATTGGCATTAATCACATTCACAATGTTTGCATCATTTTATTTCTAATATGTTTTCCTCACCTCAACAGAAACTCTGTACCCATTAAGCAATAACCGTTCATTCCTTCTTCCCTCAACCCCTGATAAACTCTAATCTACCTTCTGTCTCTATGAATTTTTCTTATCTTATATAAAAGGAATTGTACAATATTTGTCCTTTTGTGCCTGGCTTATTTCATTTAGCATAATATTTTTAAGATTCATTCACATTACAGCATGTATCAGAATTTCATCCTTTTTAAAGACTGAGTAATTTCGAGTGTATGTATGTACGATAATTCCCCTACATATGAGTGAATTCTATTCTGAGAGAGTGATAGTAAGTCCAATTTGTTTGTAAGTCCAACAAAGTTAGCCTAGGTACCCAGATAACACAATCTGCTATATAGTGCTGTCCTGTAATACTTTCCATACAATTAATATATAAAAACCAAACACAAAAATGAAAACATTTTTTATCTTATAGTATAGTACCTTGAAAAATTTAGAAGTACAGTAGAGTATAACAGCTGGCATACATGGGCTGGCAGGGAGTGAACAGGCAAGAGGAGTTACTGACTGGAGGAGGAAGAAGAGGTGGAAGATGGTAGAGCTGAAGGATCATGATGAGCAATAGGTGACGGAAGGCAAGCTGCAATTTCACTCATGCCTGACATTGATGGCATGGGTTCTGGTTCCTTGCTGGCTTCAGTTCTATCTTCCCTGTTGGAAAAACTATCTATCTCTTGGCTTTAACACCATCTTCTTAGAAACCTCTGCACCATGAGGGCCAAGTGGAAGAAGAAGCAAATGCGCAGGCAGACTGAAGCACAAAAGAAGACAGATGAGGCAGAGGTCCAAGTAAATCTCTAGCTTGTGCACCAGTGGAGGCCACAGAAGCAGAAACATGGAATGCCAGAGGCTTGGGATGCTGGTATAAGTTGTCAGACTGCATGCTGTCTTAACTTGTCTCTCCAGGAATCTAGAACACCATGCCATCCGATCATCAAGACCATCTCTGAGAGAACACCTTGCTCATTATACCAAAACAGTCTCTGTTGGTCTTTTGCCCCGGACCTGTGACATTCTAGACACTAGCTCTGTGTTGAGTTGTGGCCAAATGTAACAAGTACAATAAATAATCTCTTCTGCTGTCTTAGTTGAAGAATCAAATTTGAAAAAGAAAGAAAGAAAGAAAGAAAGAAAGAAAGAAAGAAAGAAAGAAAGAAAGAAAGAAAGAAAGAAAGAAAGAAAGAAAGAAACAATGTAATGATATTTAGGTAGTAGTTCTTTTTTCCTATGACACAGTAGCACTGTATTGCATTCTGAGTGCCTACTGCATCCTTTGTATACTGTTCTACTTTCAGGTCCTGTGCGTCAAAAACTAACTTTGCCTCCTCAAATAAAGAAAATCCCCTTATTTAGAGTCAATCATACTCAGTGATCTATCACAGAAACAAAGAAAAAAGTACCATATGTTCTCACTCATAAATGAACCTTGAACAATTATTATAATACTATAAGAAAGGGATTGGCAGTAGTGGGAAACTGCCAGGGGAGGAAAGGTAGAATTTGCAGTCGAGGCAAACTGCCAGGGGAGGGAGGGGCACACTTCATCAACAAGGGTATTTGCATAATGAACATTTGTATACCTAACCCTGAATTGTACCCCACATCTTTAAAATAAAAAAAGAAGAAAAAATTTTTAAAAAGAAAATCTCCTTGCCGTTTCCTGCATTATGAATCTTTTCGGCTCTTCAGTTACTTCTTCTCCCTCTTGTCACTCCTTCATCCTTTTTCTGGGCCTCCAACTCCATCAGGTCTTAATTAGTAAGCTCCTCTGTTGCACAGCAGGAAGTTCAGTGAAGCCATTCCCTTGCAGATCTAGCTCTAACTTCTCACTGAGGGTCACTAAGTTGCTGAAGACCTCTTTGGATTCCTCACCCACCTTCTCAAATCCTTGAAAATTGTGAACAAACTGTGGGCAAAGCCTCTTTGACATGACAATATATGCCAGACACATGAACCAACTTATGTGATTGGACTTGTGAATGCACATCTGCATCTCTGAAAGTTTGCAACTTGAAGGTTCGCATGTAAGGGACTTAACAGTATTTCATTTTATATAGCCACTCATCTGCTGTTGTTTCCAATGTATGGCTATTGTGAACAATGCTGCAATGGACTTTGGTGTATACGTATCTTTATAACTTGTTTTCAATTCTTTTGGGTATATACCTAGGAGTGGAATTGCTGGATCATAGCATAATTCTACACTTAGCTTTTGGAGGAAATGTCAAACTGTTTACCACTGCAGCTGCACCATTTACATTACCACCAGCAATGTACAAGGGTTATAATTTCTCCACATTCTTGTCAACATTTGTTATTTTTCTTTTTTCTTCTGTTTTTAAATAGTCATCCTAGTAGGCTTGAAGTGATATCTCATTGTGATCTTCATTTGTGTTTCTCTAAGAAAGTAACTGAACCTTTTTGAAGTCTTAGATCTCCATTTACAAAATGATTAGGGTAGTGCTTATCTTGTAGGTTTTCTGTGCAGAATAAATAAGATTGTATTGTCTGAAACATACTAAATTCTAATAAAGTGCAGATGATTGCACTGGTGCTGTTGGAGGTGCTGATGCCTTTTTCCATTTAGGTTCCTTGCTTTTGGAATATCTTCTCTTCCTCCATTTTCAGCTGTTCAACTTAAATCTATACTTCTTCCTCTTCACACAGGAGTAAATAAATATGTATTTAAAATCCAAAGAGTAGTACTGGGATCCATCTCTGCTGGAAGGGATTTGGGGAAACAGCAGCCTCAACTAATACTTATTCCTCTTCACCTTTTCTCATTAGAAATAGGAAGAACTCTTTTTTGGTCTCCTAACACCTTGTGTAGTAATTAAACAGGGCTACTTGCTAGTCAATCACTCCTTCTGTCTTTATATAACATTTTATTTTGTCTCTGAGATTTTAAGAAGGATTTAATTTTTTTTCCTTCTCTATTTCTAATCTATTGAGGCAAGATATGAGCAAGGACCAAATGAATGCCATTTGCAACAAAATAGTGGAAACAGATTGGAGCCTCTAATGGGTGCTTTAAATTATAAGATGGCAAGATTCACAATAAGAAGAAAACCTTCTGCAGAACTTTGAGTACAAACCTCTGTGAACTGAAGGCAAGGGCTTCTTATAGTCTTACTCCTTTACCTTTTCTAATCATTTGCTCAATGCTTGACTCAATTAATGAGAAAATAGTTTGATCTATTTGAAGCACTACCTATTACAGAATAAGAGAGGAAAGTGTTAATTCTTACGTGAGTGTGGAGTCCTTTCATGGGATGTGGCTTGTGATACTGTTGGTGCTACTAAAATGTGGGAGGGTTACAAATAATGCTGTGAGGAAATTGTTTTTTAATCATCAATATAATGGGATGATATTCTGAATTATTAATATTTCCTTGCCTCAAATTGTTCCAGGTCAAGAGCAGGAAAATTCCCTCTTCTTAATATCAGAGAAGCATTGCTATACCAGAGTGTAGGCAATTAAAAAAAAATGATCTTAGTCTTTAAGTTTGAGTCAGATTTTGAACCCATAGCTTTGACAAAACTTTAACAGAAATAAAATTTGTATTTTAGGATTCTGGACATTCAAAATAAAAGGTTAGACTGGACTCACTGCCTCAGGCTTGTAATCCCAGCATCTTGGGATACTGAGGAAAGAGGATTGCCTGAGGCCAGGAGTTCATGACTAGTCTGGGCAACAATAGCAAGAGCTTATCTCAGCTACTTGGGAGGCTAAGGTAGAAGGATCACATGAGTACAGGAGGTTCAGGCTGTGGTGAGCTGATAGTTCCACTGCACTCCAGCCTGGGTGCCAAAGTGAGACCCAAACTCAGAACAAACAAACAAACAATTAAAAGTTCCAAAATCTATCTAACAGATGAATGATGAATTTCTTGCCATCATGATTCCAATGGACACAATAAGGTAAACAAATTCTTTTATGATTCTGGAAAGACTAGTTTTGGCCAAAGCTACAAGTGAGGATTGAAATCTTGACCATAGTCACACCTTCATTAGAAATATGTGTCATCCTTTGCTGGAAAAATTCACTGATTACTTTTGGGAATAATTTGCCTCGAATTTCCTAGTAATTTGTTTGAATATTCCTTAGGGTATTTAATCACATCATACATTTTGTTATATTAATTGACACATATAACTTATCTTTCCTCTTAGTCTTTAGGACCTTAAAAACCAAGAGCAGCAGCTTATAAGTGTTTTAATGGTAGATCAAAAATTTCATGATACAGATGAATCACTTGGGGTAGTAATTAAAATATAGATTCCTTGTCTCCACCTACAGAGATTCTGAATCAGAAGATCTCTGATGGCATTTAGAAATCTTTTTCATAAGCAGTTATTCTAATTAATTCTAATGCAGTTCTAAAGACCACATTAAAGAAATGCTTCTTTGTTACATTGAAAATTGACTCTTGTGCACAAAATGTGTACAGTAGATAAGTGTTGAATTAATACTAGCGTAACTTAAGGGGTCAACTTCAAGTGTTGCACCTTTTGGAAAGTTGTAATTTTTGTTGTTGTTCTTTTCTTTTGTTTTATCTCAAAACATTCTGAGAAATGAGTTGAAATGGAAATAGAATGTGATTGACTGAGTGCCTTCCACTATGTGCCAAAGACGTTTTTACAATAATCCTACAAGGTCATTTACACAAGAGGAAATTGAAGCTCAGCAACTCAATCCTTTGCTCAAAGTCCAGGTGTAGAATCTGGCTTCACACCTTAATTGGTCTGATTGAAAAACCCATGCTCTTTTAATTCCTTCATGCCCCCAGGTTACAAGGCTCAGACACTGGGGGTCAGGAAAAAAGCTCTCTCAGTGACACTGAAAAAGGCATTTATCTGCTGTGTGCCTTAATTTATCATCTGCAATATAAAAGTAAAAAGATAATTAAATAGGGTGTATTATGAGAATTAATCAATGGAATTTTAGGAATGGAGATAAAACTGTAATGGCAACATCTAATCATGCCATCATTACTATGAACAATAATAACATCATCAACACCGAGTTCATAATTTAATCCATGAAACATTGCCCTACCAGCTCCAATTATTATTATTGGCTATTAGTAAATATAAGACGTGGTTAATGAGGTTTCTTCATGGCTTCAAATCTTTACTGAGTAGAAAAAATAAATTCTTTTCTTTATACTAGTGTAACTAGATTTTGGTTTGTTGTCTATTTTTGTGTTTCTTTATCTCTCCCTTAAAATTCCCTGAGGCCCACTTGGGATAATGGAGTAAATGAGTTAGTCTGTAAAAACGCATTTTAAAGTCCACAGTGGTGGCAGCCGCAACATGTGGTAGCTGACAGAATGACTCATCAAGAAAGTGTTGGTTCAATCCAAAACTTGTCTATTTTCTGAAATTCAGAGGAAAGTGCTTGAGTGGAAGATAACCCTCTGTAAGTGTGATCTTAAGAGTTAGGAAGCCTCAGAGAGGTTCTAGATTGGTGCATGACCAGTCTATGAATTCAGCTAAGTCATTACACTTCCATGGTCTGATCTGCAAAATGGGGGTGACAGCTTGTAGGGTTGTTCTGACGACCAAATGATACAATGGAAAGGAAAGCCCTGTTGGTCATTACCTCAGTTTGCAAAGATGGTCAAAAAGAGAAAGCAAATAATTTGAATTTTAGACACACATATAGATGGCATGTTTTGGTAAAAGATTCACAATGAGTGAGTTGTAAAGTCAGAAACATGATCTGGGCCTGATATTCGGAACTTGTTGCTCCAGAGTGATATGTATCTTGCCTGAAAAGTCATGCCACTATAAGCCCAGACATCATCCAGGGCCCATGTTATCTTTCTGGGAAGGTGTGAGCTGCTCAGCAGAGACTACTTCCCTGCCCAGTGCAGCAGAGACTTAGTTACCTTGATAACTTGCTTCCCGGAAGTTTGTTATTTGAATTCATCTTTTGAATATAATTTGGATAAAGAAATGACCTGCTTTACATTTTAATCAGTTCTAAACTCAGCACCTGTACAACACAATGTCAAACAGCATTTTGGACCTTCCGGATAAATAATTTCAGTACTAGAAACTTGTACAGTGAATGCAAAAATGGCCACAATTCTGTACAAGAGTAAAACAACACTATTTAAAACAACTTGACTGTCCCTTCCATCAAGTGGTAGATTTTGTTCTCTTATCCCTTACATGTGGCCTTGTGATTTACAATGGCTAAGAAAATATGATGTGCTGGACGCGGTGGCTCATGCCTATAATCCCAGCACTTTGGGAGGCTGAGGTGAGAGGACTGCCTGACCCCATGGGTTCAAGACCAACCTGGGCAACTTGGCAAGACCCCATCTCTACAATAAATCAAAAAATTAGCCAGGTGTAGTGGTATGTGCCTGTAGTTCCAGTTACTTGGAAGGCTGAGGCGGAAGGATCACCTGAGCCCAGCAGGCTGAGGCTGCGGTGGCCATGAGCATGCCACTGCACTCCAGCCTGGGTGACAGAGTGAGACTCCAACTAACAAAAACAAAAACAATGGTAACAAAAACAAACAAAAAAGAAAATATGGAATTGGCAATGCCACTGGTTCTAACTCTAGACCTCATGAGATGCTTCTACTCACTTCTCTGGGAACCTCATCATTGCCATGTCATGCTCACCTTCTTTGGGAAACCAGTCATTGCCACGTCAAAAACCCTATCTAATCTTCTGGAGGATCAGGCATCTTACAGAGGAAAGTACAGGTTAGGCCATTCAAGAGAAATTTATAGTCAACAGAGTCAACTAACTGTTGCACAGATGCACAAAAAAGGCAACCTAAGACAAGAAGAATCATTCTTCTGAAACATAAACTGAAGAATAGTAGTGTGTGCTGTTTTTAGGCCATTGTATTTGGAGTGATTTGCTAGGTAGCAGTTGATAACATACAAACATATAATGTAGATTTTCAAGTATTGCACTTCTTGTGACTTTATGAAAGAAAGAAAAATCAAAGGAAAAAAAGTCTAGCATGGGTTTATCAATAGCCAGATTTGTCCAATTTCTAATTACAGTGGTTTTAGAAAATGTTTAATTGTGATAAAATGTCTAATATAGTTTTATTGTTCATAGTAAAAAAGATGTTGGCCATTTATAAAGTTGAATGTAGAAGGTCACAAAATAATCTTTTTTTGATCTCATTGATTCATTAAATACAAAATAAACCCCCTTTTTTGAGCCCCTGCTCTGTGTCATATAAATCGCTAGGTACTGGGATGTAAAGTCAGTTAATTCCCTCCTTCTACTGTCATTTCCTCTTCAGGGAATTATTCTTTGGAAATATGCTTTCAAATATCTCCAGAATTTAGATCACTTTAAACTGGTCTCAATGACCAATATAAATTAAGTTACACTGCGTTTTCACTCAACTTTCTTCCCCTCCTTGATGATCAATTTTCTCATTTCAAAACCTGAAGATTGGGGCCAAATTCTTGTCCCTCCTTCTATTGATTGACATGAGTAGACTCTTACCCAGAAAGAATATGACTGATATAATAAGGGATATAAGTGACAACTGAAAGCAATGATACAATGATTGTGAAAATCTTGGACACTGAATTTCATTTCTGACATATAAACAGCTCGGAAGTGATCATTTTCAGCCTAACAACAAAAAAAGCTGGGCAAAAGGAAAGTCAATGACGTTTCTTGGACCCATTAGAGAACTAAGGCTGCAGGGCAAACTAACACCCTAAAATGTGGAGAGAAAGCTTCATCCAGAGAGTTACAGTAAAACCTACTTACCTGGAACAAAAGTTTCAGGAACCATACATGCATTGGTAGAAATGCTGAAATGATAATTTAGAAGAATTGTTGATAGTTGAATATGGATTAGCACAGGAGTAAGAAATGTCGGGGGACCTCAGTCTTAGGGGGTTCCTTTACTTTTGTGAACTCTAACTCCAGGAACTCCTCCAGGTTCTCATGTTGAAGGTCTGGAGAGAAATCCCTTGTGTTTCTGGCAGGTGGATGCAAAGGGAAGAATAATCATGAAATCCTCCCAGAGCCTCTCTGTAATGAAAGCCCACACTCCAGGCAAAAAAAAAAAAAATAAAAAAACTTTGCCAGAGACTTATCCTAGGTAAGAGGAGGATACTTCTATCACTTCGGCCCTTCTGGCATTCCTGTCTCATCTGTCAGGGATTTGGGGTTAAAAGAAATTCACTAGGACTGCTTCAGCCAGGAAAGGGAGTGGGGCACAAGTGGGAAAAAATGTTATAGGACTGGGAAGGCACCCAGTTACAGCTCTAAGACACAACCTCAGTAAAATACGGAAATTTAGTGAGAATTTTGCAACACAAAGAGTAAACTTTGGTATATGTAAATTAAACAAAAATATTTTAGGAGTTCAGAGACCCTCAGGTTGGAATGCATCATGTTATTAAATAATCAAACTGTATTACAAATACACAAAATGACTTTACTGAAAAGGATAGGGGAAAAGAGATGCTAGTCTAAGTAATTTTGGAAATATTGGAATCCGGAAGACTGAAAGCAAAAGGAACTCTGCATGAGCTCTGTCTGTAGTTGAATAAGTTGTTTCTCATGGAGGTACAGGTTAACAATTCTAAAACCACTATATATATTTGCTGGAACTGAACAATTGAATACCTGGTTGGCAGGTGCTGGGAGCCAGGGTTCTCACTGTCGGGGAAGGAGGCTACACATAAACAAAGAAAGGAGGCTAGAATGATCCATGTGGTAATGAATTAGAGTGGAAGACATCAATATAAACTCATATTTTTGTTAAGATAGATGCAGATGGTTACATATGGAACTATTTATGAGTATGTGCACATAGATGGATTACTATGCAGACATATAGTTCCTTGCTCCATCAGCCGAGGGACTTTATAGACAGTGACACCCCAGTTGCCAGTAGTTGCAAGCATACCTAATATCAGTATTTTGGTTTCTAATACTATTCCCCAATAAATGAAATAACGGCGACATGGAGAAATGTATGATTATAAGACCAAGGCAGGAAATACCTAAGGTAAACCTAGAACATCTCATAGCACCAGAAAGGAAGAAACTATTTAAATGCACACACACACACACACACACACACACACACACACACACACACACGTACTCTTAATGGTCAATGCTAGAACAATGTGAGCAATGCAAGAAAGTTGATATATTATTGGATTGTTATCCAAAGTATAGAATAAATATCCATGAATCTATATTAATTTAAATTAAAGATAGGTTAGATAGGTAAATGGGAGAATATCGACAAATATCACACACAGAAGAATTCCAATTAATTTGCATACATGCTCTGTTTTCAAGAAGGTAGAGCCTAACTCCCTCTGCTACTTAGGTGTTGGCTGTACATAATGACTTCCTTCCAAAGATTCAAGAATGAAAAAGAGTAACTTTATAATGGAGAAACACAAAAAACACTATCTTATCCTTGTGATCAAGCTGGACATTATCAGTGATGTCATGCTGACAGTATGTCCCCTTGATATGAGACAATGAAAATGACATTTTACCTCTGTGATCTTCTTCCCCCAAGCCCATATCTCCAGTCTAATTGTGAGAAAACACATAAGACAAATCCCAGTTGAGAGACTTTCTATCAAAACTGTCAAGGTAACCCAAAAGAAGGAAATCTGAGAAAATGTCTCAGTGAATAAACGCAAGGTGAAAGCCTAAAACACAAACAGCATGTTAGGTAAAATCTGAATAATATGTGTCTGTTAATGAACAATAATGCTTTATATTGTTTCATAAATTGTGACATACTAATGTAAGATGTAATAGAGCAACCTGAGTGCAAGTTATGTGGTAACTCTGTACTGCTGTCACAATTTTTCTGCAAACCTAAAAGTATTCTAAAATGTAAAACATTTATTAAAAAAAATACTGGGCACCGCAGCAAGCTTGGGGAGAAGAATATTTTTAGGCAGGAGCAGAAGCCAAGGAAATCAGCATCGTGTGTAGATATGGGGCTTTGGAACTAAGCAGACCTGGGTTCCAAAACCAACCCTGCCACTTTCTGAATGTGTGCTGCCAAGCATCAAATTTAACCTGTGTCTTCGTGTTAAATGAGTTTTATGCAACAATTACAGTTGAATTATACAAGGCATGTGGCACATAGCATGTGCTTGAAGCTGGTAATGCCATCATCATTATGACATGGTTCTTCTTGGTTTGTGTATTCTTTCTGATTTTCTACATCCACAGGGTAGATGTCTGTAGTGTGTTTGGATGACTGCTGCATTCAGACGGTCCTTTCTTGTATTCAACCCAAATCCATCCTGCTGTCATTCAAAAATGTCCACTCTTGGGTATACAGAAAGCAGATGCTTCCCTTTCCCTGAACAGATGCCAATGAGTTAGTCAGATTTCTCTGCAGATTTAGCACTTCTTTTCTACCTTTTGTGTGTAAACTGGTCTTTTTATTATTACAATCGAAGGAGACTTGTGGCTGGAGTGTTTATTATGTATGGTTATGAATAACTGTTAATTATTTTTCTGGTTTACAAAAATCACAGATATTCATTATAGAACACTGACAAAATGCTAATAATCAAAAAGAAAAAATAAAAACTACTTATTATACCAATGGTCAACATTATTTTATCACCTGTTTTGAAAAAATATATATATATTGTGAACATGCAATCACATTTGTGTTGCAAATATTAGCACAGAAATGTTTTTTTTTTTTTTTTTTTTTTTTCTTTTTTTCTTGAGTTGGAGTCTCACTCTGTCGCCCAGACTGGAGTGCAGTGGCCGCTCCCGGCCACGGCAGCCTCGACCTGCTGGGCTCCGGCGATCCTTCCGCCTCAGCCTTCCGAGTAGCCGGAATTACAGGCATGCGCTACCACGCCCGGCTGTTTTTTTGATTTATTGTAGAGATGAGGTCTCGTCAAGTTGCCCAGGCGGGTCTCGAACCCGCAGGCTCAGGCAATCCACTCACCTCAGTCTCCCAAAGGCGCGGGATTACAGGCTGAGCCACCGAGCCCGGCACAGAAATGTTTTTTAATTGCTACATAGGATTCCAAATACAGCAATTGTGCCATAGCTTATTGGTTCAGTTGTCTACTTTGGGGTGTTTGAGAAGTGTCCTTTTATTTGTTTATGTTTGGTATCATAAATAGTTTTTAGTGGTGAATATCCTTATAGTTATATCTTTACCTATGATTTTAACTATGTCTTTGGGGTGGTGTGTTACTTGTCACTGTTCCATGGGCTGGTCACCATGAAGTGGATATCCAGGGCCCTAAAACCAGTGCTGAGCTTAGACCAGAGGAAGTGTGAGAGCGAGGGGTGGGAAGTTCAAAGTTAATATTTGCATGATTCAGTGCAAGGAGGGACCCCCCCAAAAAGCAGTGTTATTTTTGGAGGGTGATAATTAGTACAGGCTTTTCCAGCTAGGTAAGTGTTCTAGAAACCTATCGGTATCAGTGGACCTGCTAGTTTTTTGAGAGGCTGTGTTCAGCTTCAGTGCATTTTTTTTTTTTTTTGGAGACACTTTTAACACCTTTGCCCATTTCACAATGGGTGATTTACGAGTGCACCTGCTCACACTGTACTGAGTGTTCAGCAGTTATTGACCAAAAACAGCATGACCTCCATGCCCACCTTCCCTATTCGCCACATGTCACCCCGCTTGATTTTTTTTGTTTCCTCAGATTGAAAAAAAGTCCTCAAAGTGAACGTTTTTCCCATCTGGAAGAGGTGAAACAAAAAAACAGCAGAAGCACTAAAAGCCACCAAAATTGATGATTCCAAAACTGTTTTGAGCAGTGGGGTACTTTGATGGTGACTGAAGTTTAAACATGTAAGAATAAATAACAATTTTTTATAAATACCATTTTTGGGGTCCCTCTTGTATAAAATAAAACAGAACTTTTATTTATGCCAGATTGGTCTTTGAGTCTCACATAGTACCTAGACTGCAGCTTTATTCTACTTCCAAGGATTCCACCGCCCCCCGCCCCACTACTTGTTCCTATAGAGGCAGATGTCCTCTGTAGCTAAATACATCTGGATATGAAATATCAGTTATGCCACACACTGGCAGCATGTATTGTCGCTCCAAGTTTCATTGTACTCATCTATAAAATGGGGCGGTCTTACGAGAGCTAAAAGAGATGGATACATGTAAAGCACCTGGCTCTAGACAAAGGCTCAATAAACAATGGATTTCATACAACTGAGTGATATTTGGATTTTTCTACAGCCTACAGCTGGCATCCTTCCTCTATCCCCTGTCCCTGTAACTTTGGACAATTTACAATAGCTAGAAAATATTTTCCTTCTGATAAAAGCAGAAATATATTTTTCTCTCTCTTCTCCTTTCTGCATCTTCATGGCCCCAGGCCCTTCTGAGACTCTTGTGGTCACAAAGACACTTCCATTATAATCAGGACTAGGAAAAATATCTGCCCTTGATAAACAGGGTTTTAACTCATCAGGGGTCCCATGATGCCCTGGTGTCCCGAATACTTTTCTGGCATTTTCTTAGTTAATGCATGAGTAAGAAAGAAAAGGCAAGCTCCTATGTGGGGTGTAAATCTACCAAACCCTAGAAAATTCTAATTCTACTTTTTTTTTTTCATTTTTCTTTTTGAGTCAGCCATTTTCAGACAGCCTCAACTTTATATCAGAAGGGGCCTGAAGAAAAGAACGTAAAGTGGGTAGCCAGGCATATCAGGGTTTCCATCAGTGGCTCTACCACTTACTGACTTTGTGATCTGGGCAAGTTAATTCATCTTTCTGAACCTCGGTTTCTTCCTGTGCACGGTGAAGATAATGACACTGGTTGGTAATGATTTGATGATTCATATGAACCACAGAGCCTAATGTCTGGACATAGCAGCTTTTTTTCCATTTGTTGGTTCTTTTGTCCATCCCTACCTTTTCTTACTTACACCTCTATTAAGGTTACCTTAAGAAGGACACAAAGTTATTCATCAATATATACTTCTGTTGTGCCTTTAGAATGCGTTAATTAGAATAGCTGCCTAAAATCTTAGCTAACTATACTTATTTTTACCCAACTAGACTTGTTCTTTCATTCATTTACTCAGTTGTGTCAGGAATTAAGCTGGGCACTAGGAATTCTAAATGAACAAGACATTCTCTGTTCTCAGGAAGCTCATAACCTAGTGTAGGACACAGACAAATAAACATGAAATTATAATTTGGTAACAAAGGATTAGTGCCATGGCAGAGGGAATGCATGAAGACTTGGCAGGACATTAGAGCAGGGTTACCTAACTAAGCCTCTTTGGGAAAGATGTCCTAGCAGAGAGGACATCTCAGATGTTTGACAAGCCAGTAGGAATTAGGTAAGTCAAATCATTTAATCTTTATATCAGTTCTGAAAAACAGGCATTTCCAATTTACAGACATAAAGCCTGAGGCTCAAAGAGAATACGATATCCAGGATCAACCAAAGGTATGGGGATCCCACAAAATCCAAGCGAACGTGGCTCCAACGTGGTCTTGACCCTGCGCTATGCTGCCTCTTTGAGACTGAGAATCTGTCCTTGATGGGGTAAGTTCAGGCACCATGTGAGAAGGCTGCCTACTTAAAGGAAGCCCTGTTTCCTGCTTTTCAGTTCCTTTTCAACAAACCTCTCCCCCCCACTGCCCGTGCAGCATCACTTGTGCAGCATCTCTTGTCTTTCCATGAAGATGCTAGGGATTTAGAGAAAGCAGGGACTTAGCTTTGCTCCCATGGCTCATCCCTAGATGTGGGTTACTGGGTGCGCCACCTCCCTCTTACCGTGCTTTCTTCCAGGGACGGAGTAATGGCCCCCTGGAGAGGTCTGTTCTACCAGAGTAGTCAGTTACTAATGAGCTCATACTGCTTCTCTGCCCCTGGCTCCCCAGCCACACTCCACCTCCATCTCCTAGGTCACCTTCATCTAGCATCTGGAGATCACTGGGAGTGTGTGTGTGTGTGTGTGTGTGTAGCGTGTAGCGTGCTTAGCCCAGAAGCTGCAGCATGCCCCTAGATTTCCCATGAATTCACTGTGAGCCAACCACAAAGGAGAGGGCTTCAGCCTTTTGGATCACTGGCAAAAATAGACAAGCCTGGCCTTAGTACCTTAGGCCTTGTCGTTCCCTCTCTTCTGGGGAAAAGCCAATTTCCCGGGTGACCCACCAAGCTCTAGTCTTTCTCTGCCAAAATTTCAAGCCCCTCTGCTGAGCCTGTTCCTATTGCATGGATGAGTGCATAATACCATATGAATTCAAATGGGGAATATCAATATTATAGGCGCTACTATTTATTGGGAAGTTGTTATATACAAGATAGTCTTTAATGCCTTATTTGCATTACTTCATGTACTGCTTATCATAATCTATGAAGTAGATACAATTACTATCTCTGTTTTATAATGAGGAAATTAAAGCTAAAAGGGGGTAAGTAGCATATTCATCCTTCTACAGTTGAAAGTGATAGAGACAGGATTTTACTCCAGTAGCCTGACATCAGAACCTGAACCCTAACTACCAACATGGAAGGAGATAAGCTGTTGTTTGAGCACCTACTGTGTGCCGGGCATTGTACTGAGTGCTGTGCATAGATCCCAACCAGCCTATGAAGTAGGTACTATTATTATCTGTATCTTATAAATGAGAAAACTAAGACTCAGAGAAGTTAAGAAATTTTCCTGGTCACACAGTGATCAAGTGGCAAGATTAAAGTCCCAGACAGCCTAACTCCTGGGTGCACCCTTCTAAGCACCATGCTATACCATGCTATATAGATGGTATAGCATTTATACTGGGTGGAATAGCATCCCTCAAGAATTCATAAACACACAAAACTTCAGAATGTGATCTTAGTAGGGTGCTTGCAGACATAATCATGTTAAGATGAAGTGATACTGGGTTACAGTAGACCCTAAGTCCAATGACTGATGTTTTTATAAGTGAAAGGAAAGGTGGATTTAGAGACAGGGGCACAAACACACACAGAGGGAAGATGGCATGTGAAGACAGAAGCATAAATTGGAGTGACATAGCTACAAGTTAAGGAATGCCAAGGAGTGCTGGTAACCACCAGAAGAAGTAAGAGGCAAGGGAGGATAATCTTCTAGAGTCTTTGGAGGGAACATGGAGCTGCCAACAACTTGATTTCAGACTTGTAGCCTCCAGACCTACGAGAGAATAAATTGATGCAGTTTTAAGCCATCAAGTGTGTGCTATTTTGTTATGGTAGCCCTAGGAAACTAATATACCATTGGAATACCACATTGTCTCTTTAAGAACGAACAGGAAACTCAGCTTGGTGCTCCCTTGGAGTTGTTTTTGGCTCCAAAAAATATGATTGCATGAATTTTAATTAAACTAAAGAAGGGTCCTAAATCTCCTGAGGTGAGTGAATGGGGGGTGTGTGTGGGGGGGTTCTGGCCACTAGTGAGGTCTAGCAGCATGAATTTCTCCTTCATTACATTGGGTTCCCTATAGCAGGGAAGATGAGCCTGAGTTTTCCAATAAGGTGGCCTTGTATGAATCAGTTAACCTCTTAGCCTCAGGGTTCATATCTATGAAATGGGAGTAATTACATACTAGCAGTGGTGAAGATTTTAAAAAGTAGTGGATGTACAAATCCTGATGCATAGAAAAGCAAAATACATGTGTGAGGCCCACACCCCCATTCTCAGGGACATTCCTTTGAAAATGGTCATATTTTTAGCAAGATATTTCCAATAGGAGGGAGCCAAGGTCATTTGAGGATGAAAAATAAGGGCATCAGGTCAGCTTCAGTGGGTCCTACAGAATATTTGTACTGCAGACCTTTGCTTATAGGGTAGCGGTATTAGGCAAGATTCAGTAGATCGTTCAACAAAGCAGTTACTGGCTTTCTATTATGTGCTGGGCACTGGACTAGGGGCCATGGTAGGGGAGGAAACCCCCAGAAGCTGTGTGCCAGATTGGGTTGCTTGCTCTGCAGTGGAGTTTAGCTATATCTTTCTATATTTAGATTCTATCTTTGTCAAGCCAGAAGACTTGTTTGACAGGGCTCTGGTTTCTCATCTCTGAAAAGCCACTCATCCACAGAGCTTGGGGTTTGGGGAGAGTGGGAGGGGAGGAGATCTGGCTTCTCTCCCCAACTCTGAACAGATGGGATCAGAACAGGGCCCTTCTACATCCCCCGCCAAGATGCCTGGGCCTTGGCATTTGTCCCAGGACACAGACAATGGGGTCTGATGGCAGCTTCTCAGGCCTGGCTTTCCCTGGGCAGGAGGCTTCTCCCAAGACTGGCAAAGCCATTTCTTAGACTCAGAAAAGGGATTTAGGGAGAGGGAAATAGAGACTGCAATGAAGCAACTCCTGACAGCTTACCCTGGAAAACTAGGACACAGCTTGTGGGAGCCCAGTCCAGTGGCCCTGTCATCTGACCCTTCTTCTGGCTCTGCCAGGACTATGGCCCAGGAAGACAGGCAGAATTGGCTCAGGGATGCTGGTCTGCTGGGTGCAGAGATCAAAGAGAGATCAAAGTACGGGGTGAGGCATTAGGGGAGGAGGATCAGGCTGCCAGGATGGTGCAGGTGGCTACAGTCTGGTGTTTCTTTTTATTGGTGAGGTAGGACTTGGGGGTAGCAGGTGATTTCTGAGCACAGTTAACATAGAAGATACTTAGTATTAGGTAGGTGAAGATGTACATGTGCTCATACATCTTAGACACAGAAATGAGAAAAATGAAGGGACCAGATCCTGAAGAGGCATTCAGAGGTGACTGAGCACCTCTGACTCCTACCTTCAGAAAGATGAATTTCAAAACCATCCAGGGAGAATCACTGAATGACAATCCCTCCATTCATCTCCTGTTGACTCCATATTGCAAACTAGGCCACTTTTATTCCCCAAAGTCCTCAGCTCCCTCCCTTCCTAAGTAGATGACTCGCCCCATTTTTCATTGAAATAAAGTCCATCTGGAGCAATCTCTCTTGACTTCTTTCCTATCTATATGAAAATGTGTTGATCTTCTGCTCAACCGATTGCAAACTCCACAAGGGCAAGTGCCCTGTTTTATTTCTTATCTGTAACCCCATCATCTGGCATAAAAACAAGGGAGGAAGAATATAGTGGAGAAGGAGAGAGAAGTGTAATAAATAATAGAGAAGCATACATACAGAAAGAAAACCAGAGACAGAACACTAAGGCATGAAAAAACAAATACAAAAACAAAAAAAAAACTGTTATGGCAGAGTGCTATAGGTATTATTATTATTATTATTATTATTAGAGACAGGGTCTCACTTTGTCACCAGGCTGGTATGCAGTGGCACAATCCAGGCTCTCTGCAGCCTCAACCTCCTGGGCTCAGGTGATCCTTCTGCTTCAGCTTCTTGAGTAGCTGAAACTACAGGCATATGCTCACCTAAGTTTTTTATTTTTTGTAGAGATGAGATCTTGCTATGTTGCTCAGGCTGGTCTTGAACTCCCAGACTCAAGCAATTTCTCTGCCTGGGTTTCCCAAAGTGCTGGGACTGTAAGCATGAGCCACCACACATGGCCTATAGATATTTTAAATGCATTTAGGAGAAGAAAAGCAAACACACAAGCACATCATTGGATTTTCTGTTGAAACTACTAATGGCAATACATGTGGGTTGCCACCTGTGAAACAAGTCATATATGAACATAGATAAAACCAGTAATTGTCTCTTTCCTTATACACACCACCTGCCCCCCACAACACACTGTCATAAATATTAACAATTAAGTGTGCTAGCATTTATCCTACCAGGTTTGTTCATAAGCTTATACAGAAATTAGTTTCTTTTTATTTTATTTCCTGACAAAAAACCATCTCTTACTACCCATTTACTCTGCATTTTACCTTCTATAATAATTTATCACAGACATCCCTTTTGGTCAATACATATAGATCAAACTCATTCTTTTAATAACTAAACAGCTCTCCATAGAAGAGATACATCAGAATTATTCTACTATTGACAGACATCCAAGTTGTTTTCAGACTATTTTATGCTATGATAAACAATTATCTAATCAAGGTCCTTGACCATATATTTATGTATACTGGTGTTTTTTTGGAGGGGTATGTTGGAGTTCTTCAAGTGGGATTTCTGTGCTAAATAGATACAATTTTTAAATATTATTGCGTACTTCTATTTTAATTCGCTCCCAAAAAATGCTCCTGTAATTTATATTCTCACTGGAAAAAATGAAAGTTTTTTAGTTTTTGTGCATTGGGTGGGTGAAATGTTATTTCATTGTTACATTGACTTGCATTTCCCTAAAAACTAGGGCGGTCTCATCTTACTTTAGGTTTGTATTGGTTTTTAGGGTTTTCTTCCTTTTTCTTTTTTCTTTCTTTTTCTTTCTTTCTTCCTCTTTCTTTCTTTCTTTCTTTCTTTCTTTCTTTCTTTCTTTCTTTCTTTCTTTCTTTCTTTCTTTCTTTCTTTCTTTCTTTCTTTCTTTCTTTCTTTCTTTCTTTCTTTCTTTCTTTCTTTCTTTCTTTCTTTCTTTCCTTCTGACAAAGTTTTGCTCTATCACCCAGACTGGAGTGTAATGGCACAATCATGGCTCACTGCAGCCTCATAATCCTGGACTCAATCAATCCTCCCACCTCAACCACCCAAACACATGGAATCATAGGCACACACCACCATGCCTAGCTAATTTTCATTTTTGTGTGTGTGTGGAGACTGGATCTCGCTAAGTTGCCAGGCTGATTTCAAATTCCTAGCTTCAGGTGATCCTCCTACCTTGGCCTCCCAAAGTGCTGGGATGATAGGTGTGAGCCACCATGCCTAGTCCAGTTTTTTTTTCCCCATGATATTTTCCTCTTCATGTTCTTTTCCCTTTCTCAACTCCTGTTCTTTATTTCCCCCTACTGGGATGTTCTACTTTTTGTTATCAGTTTGTAAGGGCTTATTGTATAGTATTCATGGTATATGCATTATTTCCTTTAATCTTTAGAATGGTGGGTCCCAAAGTGTGTCAAGGATACCCAAGGGCCAGAGAAAACTTAGAGGGGAACTGAGAGATATTTAACAGTTTTGAGAAAAACTCAGTGTTTCACATCTACCATCAGATACCCAACTGCTACTGGAGCATTCACAGTTTAGTCTCAACATAAAATCATCTTTTCAGTGATGTTGTACATAGGTAATGTTGTGCCTTAGATGGTTAATAAACTAAAAAATTAAGTTCTATAAAAAGATTAATATAGAACAAGAAATGAGGACTGCAGTGTCCAATTTGATTTCAAGTTTTGAGAAGTTGTATTTGTCCACAGACACACACAACCCATGAGTAAGTGAAGATGTGACATGCAGGGTAAACCATGAGTAAGGCAGAAGATAATTGTCCCAGATTAAGCAAGGAACCATGTTTAAGATGAAATGTTAGCATTATCTTTATTTCAATGATTTGGACCTAACTACTCAATAATTGGAACTATTGGGTATTTTGCCTGGGGAATCTGTGAAAAAAATTACTGAAATACTTGCTTGAATCAAGCAAATTTAGGAATCTCTGCTTTGGAACAATCTAGGAAGTTGGGTGTTGCCATCTTATTTTGCATCCTTTTCACAAACGAAGAAACTGAAGTTTAAGAAAGTGAATTGATTTGTTCAAGATCAATGAATTAAAAAGTGATAGAATCAGGATTTAAACCCATGTCCCTTTTGCTCATACTCTAAGATTTTCTTTCCTCAGAAATCTGATATGATTCATTCATTGATCCATCTTTAATATGGTTGGAGCATCAGAGAAAGGGACCCTTCCTTCTGAATTGTAATCCTGCAGTTGCATGCACTAGGTGCTCAATACCCAAGGCATGCTTGGGAAATAATTGGCTCTGCAGATCTTCTTCCAGCATCTTTTCTCAATTTCAGGTCCATGGTAGTTTCCAGTTGCCTTGTGAGCATCTCTAACTGGATGATATTATGAAGAGATCAGTTGTGTAAAACAAGTTTCCTGACTGAACTCTACATCTCCTGCCCTAAATCCCCCTGCCCTCCACTGTATTAGTCTGGGTTCTTCAGAGAAATATAACTGATAGGATAAATAGATAGATATGCATATATCAATAGATAGGGAGAGATTTATTATGAAGGATTAGTAAGTGTGATGATGGAGGCTGAGAAGTCCCCATGTGCTAGCTGCAAGCTAGAAGCCTAGGATAGCCAGTGCTGTAGGTCCAGTCCAAACCGGAAGACCCAAAAACCAAGAGTACTGATTTCCAAGGGTAGGAGAAGGTAGTTGTTCAAGATTTAGCATATAGAAAATTCACCTATTCTTCTCCTTTTGGTTTGATTCAAGTCCTCAAGGGATTGGACGGTGCCTACCCACATAGGTGAGAATGGTATTCTCTCACCGAATGCTAATCTCTTCCAGAAACATCTTGACAGAGACACCTGGAAATAATGTTTTACCAACTATCTGGGCATTCTTTAGCCCATTCAAGTTTACATATACTTTTTCAGAAAAAAATTGATCAAACATCTATTGGAAAATTATCTGTCTTGAGTTACACATATGTGAAAAAAATCGCCCCTAGCTTCAGACACATAAAATTAGCCATCATACCTGCTTCTCAATGTCTTTTACTTTTTTTGTAGTTTAGTAGAAATGCAAAAATCTTAAATTTATTTATAACTAGGTTCGAATAATTTCTTATGTGACTTTGAGACAGTTATATAACTTCTCTGAGTCTCCCTTTGCTTACCTGTACAATGATATAATGACTGTTATAAGGACTAAATGAAAGATTTCATGAAAAGTGTCTACCATGGGGTTTGGCACCTAGTACGATTCAAAACCAGAAGATAATGTAAGTTATCAGCACTATCACTGTCATCATTATCATCATCATCATAATCATCATTACTATAATCTCATTGCCTGAAGACACCCACGTTTCTTTTTCCTGTTGGAGGAAAAGGTACTTTAGTGGAAAAAGTACTGGATTTGGAGTCAGAAAAACCTGCATTCAGAACTCAACCATATATTTAATCTGTGACCTGGGGCAAATAACTTCCTGCCTCTGGGCCTCTGTTCCCTTCTCTGCAAAAGGGAAATCTTATCAATCACCTATAATGGAGTCTCTAACAATGTACTAGGTGAGAAAACATTTTGTAAATTATATATTGCAACATAAATGTAAGTTCTGGCTTACAGTTTATTACTGGGTCCTCGGGGCTGCCATTGTCACAGGAGAGTTCAAAGTGATCTTTGACATCAGCCTCCAGCACAATCAAAGGGAGAGTGCCCACCTTTCCAGTTCCAAACCTCACTGGAACACCGGATAGAGAAACACATTCTTTGTTTTGCATTTACTCTGGACTTGCAATTCACATTGAACCCCCAGCAGGGCAAGAGATTTAGCCCCAGGGGTGCTATCCCAGCATCTTTTCCTAGCACCATATGCTGTTTACTTACCTGATAAGGTTTTCTAACAAGGTGAGATTACTTTCGGAGTATCTCCATATCTTAATGGAAAATTCTCCTTCAACTTTTCAGACACTTTATCTGTGATTAAATATTAACATTCCCAACCAGCATATTTTTCATTGGAAAGTGTGAAATATTACAAGTTGCTCTCCTGTTGTCTATTCATGTGGCTTCCTGAAGCCAGCAGCAGATCTGGAAGCTGATTAGAAATACAAAGGACATTACAAAGAGAAGGGAAAGCTGAGGCTGGGGTGTGGGGAAGAAGAAGGAAAGCCAGAATGCCAGCACTGACAGATCCTTCCATAACTGCAAGGGCTGGCTTGGAGCTGCTCTTCTTTTTAATACTGTGATTGACAGATACTTCATGATGTTCTCAGATATCCTATCACCAACTGATGTGCCCCTTGAAATGTATTTATGCGACTCACAAAATAGGGGGACCAAAATGCAACTGTCAGGGGGATATTATAACTGGAATCTGTTTTTAATGCAAAATCTTTAACTCACTAACTTATCCATCTCCAGAAAAAGGTTTTTCCGTCCAAATGTTCTGCATCAGAACTGGGTGAAATGTACAGGCCAGAGTAAGGAGTTCGCGTTAACCGATAGCATTCACCATTTTTTACGGTGCTATTCGTCTAAGTGACAAAGCCAGAAGGCAAATCTATACTTCTTTCTGACTTTTTATTGCTTTTCATCCCAGTGGGAATCAGCAGACGGGGAGTAAAAAAATCCTACGAATGGGAAAATGTGCTTAAGACTTTTTTCAAAAGGAGGGAAGAAAAAAATGACCACCAAATATGATTCAAGTTTGTTATAGTCTAGAGAAAAATGTCGTTGAAGCTTAGCTTCTGCAAATTCTACATGATTTCTGTAGATTCAGTTAGAAAGAAGGGTAAGTGGGACAAAAGGAAAAAGCTTCTGTAACTTGCATTTTGGTTTAAAAGAGACTTAGCATTCAGAACTGTGTAAAGAGTTCCCATCAGCTTGCTTACAGAGTGATGAGGTCACCATTACAGGAGGTATTCAAATATAGGTCTAACGACCACTTGGTAGAAGTGTCACAGAGAAGATTCAAACACTGGAGAGAAGGTTAGTTGGTCAAATTCCGAAACCTTTCTAGGCCTGAGAGTCTGTGATTCTCTAAGGTAATTCAAAGAAGAAAAGGGTGAGGGGACTTCAGTAGTGAAGTTACAGGAATTTTGTTATCACCTTTTGATCCAAATGGAATTGCGTTCTGATCACTTCACTAAATAAAGGGTATATATCTCATCTCATCATGGGAGGGACTAATAATATTAATATTAGCAACAACCACTGTGATAATAGATAACTTATATTTAGTGTTGGCTAAGCGTCAAGCACTGTGTTAATCCTTTCTAAGCATTATCTTCACTTCTCAGAATAACCCTGTAAAAAGAAAACTGTAATTATTCCTCCTAATTTAGAGTTAAGGGAACTGAAATTCAAAGAGGTTGTATAAGGTTGCTTGGACCTCCTTTATAGATGGGAAAATTGTAGTTCAGAAAGTTAAAATACGTTACCCAAAGCCTCAGAGCATGTTTGAGGCAGAATGATAACAAAGAAGAAACAGACTGGAGTTAGAAGCCTGGGGTTCTTAAAGCCTAGTTGTTGAGTGTTATTATGTGTCCAGTACTGTACTAGGTACATTATCTCAATTCATCTCACAACAACCCTAGAAGAGTGATATTATTTTCAGCTTCCTTTTATAGAGAAGGCACCTGAAAATCAGAGAAGTTAAGTAACTTGCCCAATATTACACAGCAAGGTAGATGTAAAACTCAAACATTTTAGGTTGATTGACCCATTAGTACACAGAGATATTCCATACTTTAGTCAGATCTCAGGAAAGTCACTTAACATCTTTTTTAGCCCTGTGGTTGTTTTTTTTTTTCATTTGAAAATACAGAGAACATTATAAGTGGTACTAGTTTGCCAGTTGTCCAGGATTGCTAGAGATCCCAATAATGCAGGTAAGCATATTTTGTGAAAGAAGTTTAGAGTCCCTAATTATTACAAGCTCCTGGGTCTCCTGATTAGAAGCCTGGGGCATCTCTCTACTAGTGACTGGCTTTCTGGTCTCTTAAAACAGTAGCCAGAGCCTTGAGGTTCTGAATGTGGGGCAGTGTTCTTTATGCTACCAGGACATGTGGTAGGTAGCACCCTGTACCTGTAAGCAGGTGAGAGAAGATGCTGGTCTCCCTGCACAGCAATGTACTTGATGGACCTCAGAAAGCACGAAGCCAGAGGAAATTGTGTTTTGAGTGAGCTTGATGTAACAAGTTGGAACAGGCTTCCCAACTCACCATCTGGGCTGCCTTTCACACAAATGATGGAGTCTTGTTGACCCAGTTTTCACCTAAGCAATATTTGTGATGAAACTGCTTCAGGTTCCTCTATCAAAAAGGTGCTTCCACTTTGGGCTTTTGCCCTGAGATCTCTCCTGTGTATTTCTGGTTTGGAGGGCAGAATCTGGCTGGCGAGTTTCCTAAAGGTATGCTTTCTTTCACCTACAGAATTCCTAAAAGTATTCCTTAATCAATTTAATATTAAAAATTATTATCAAAATGTAAATTCTTTGGAAAGAAAAGTCAAGTGCTTGAAGTTTTCAAGGCACTTGCAATGATTTATAACACAAAGAGCCCATCAACCAGGAGTCAGAAGACCCAGCATTTGACTCCTGCTTCTGCCAGGGGAATTCATGTTCATTGAACAGTCCTCCATGTATTGAGAAGTTGAAAATGCAGTAAGAGAAGTGTGTGCCTGAAAAAGCATGGAGCCGGGTTCGGTGGCTCAGCCTGTAATACCGCGCCTTGGGAGGCTGAGGTGAGTGGATTGCCTGAGCCCATGGGTTTGAGACCCGCCCAGGCAACTTGGCGAGACCTCATCTCTACAATAAATCAAAAAATTAGCTGGGTGTGGTAGCGCACACCTGTAGTTCCAGCTACTTGGAAGGCTGAGGCGGAAGGATCGCTGGAGCCCAGCAGGTAGAGGCTGCGGTGACCGGGAGCGGCCACTGCACTCCAGTCCGGGTGACAGAGTGAGACGCCAACTCAAAAAAAAAAAAAAAAAAAGAAAAAAGAAAAAGCATGGATGGTGAAAAACCCAGAGTAGGCAGCCAATCCATCCTGGACTGAAGAATTATAGGTAATAAAGGCCTCCTGGAGGGGTATGATGAAAAAATGAGTCAAAGATATTAGGTAAACAAGGTATAGGAAAGGTATCCTGTAGAGAGGACAGTGTGTTGGAACACACAGAGAGGCAATGAAAAGGCTTTAGTGCATTCAAGGACCAAACACCATGAAGTGTGACTGGAGCATAGGGGGACTCTCAAGAGATGGTGAGGCCACCAGGTCATAAAGAGCCTTGTATCTCAGGTAGAGGAGTGCTTTGTTATCCTAACAGCAATGGGGAGTCACCAGAGAACACCAATCAAGCCGGATAAAGGAAAGGTGCTTACTCTTGGTGCAGTTTCAAGGGCAGATTGGAAGGGACTGGACAGACTAAGACCAGCCAGGAGACTCAAGCATATACAAATCCAGTAGAAAACAGGTGAGGCATCATCTAATAAAAGAGTAGGGAAGAGGAAGTGAGAATTTCAGGGTGTAAGTTGTTTCTTTGGGTTCCATCTTCTTTATCTATAAAATGTGAAGATTGCTTGTAGTCTGGATCCTCTATCTTTTCACTACTAAGTTCTCCTTCTATGACTTTTTCTCTTCATAGACTCCCAGTGTTTCAAGAGGTTATGTCTACCAGGCTACATTTATTAAGGGATAATTAGTTTTCCAATAAGTACCAATTTTAGTTGATATAATTCCCACCAAAAGCAATTAAAGTCTGATTTTATTGGGGAGATATATGATTCCCGTTAGCATTTTTTAAATATTGAAAAGAGTTCATGGACTGCCATTATACCTTCTGGTCTCTTCTTGTCAGGGTGTGTGGAGCAGAGTTTGGAAACTACTAGATGCATTTATCCATACGATTCACCTCTGAAATTTTATAAGTCTAGGAAATAATCCTCTTCAATAAGTACTGTGTAAGCTGTAAATCACTGTTAGTGTGAGGAATTATTATAACTTATTATCATTACGTAGATTCTCTCAAAATAATAGACCTCAGATGTATGAGGTAATGAGGTGGGAGCTACTACCATTTAACATATGAGAAACTGGAGGTTCGAAGAGGTTGAACGATTGATTTGAAAACATCAGCAAATCAGCAGAAAAAGCAGCAATTGCTCCCCCTGTTTGAATCCCTTGGGCATCTGCTGATTTTAAAGAATGTTTGAAGTCATGCTCTCCATACCTTCCAACCTTCTCATGTAGTGAGAAGTGATTCATTCCTTGGTCCAAGAGAGAAAGGAATCAAATACTGGGGCTAATAAGAAACTCAAAGGGGCACTGTGAGAATTTATAAGTGGTATTGACCTCAGGGGTGGGGAGAAGGAGAAATTGCCTGCTCCCACTCCAGAATCAGTGAGGAGTTTGGGGGAAAAATTGTGAAGGGTTAAGGGATGAGTTTTGAGTGCATCCAATTCAGCCCCCTGAGGGAGGAGACTGAAAATGTGATTATGAAGCTAGTAAGTGGCTGGAGTGAAATTAAAGCCCTAACCTGAAGTAGTTATGGAAGGAAGAGATAGATTCTGAGCTTAAATATCAAGGGGTACTTAACCACAATGTGTTTGAAATAGAAGGAACACATTGTGGGCTAATAGATCTAGTATGATCCCCTTTATATCCTAAAGAGATAGTACTCTGCCTTAGTTTCCTACTCTGTAAGGTGAGGTAGAAATAGCACCTGTCTTATAGCATTATTGTGGAGATGGAATGAATTAATGCACATGAATTTTGAAACTGTGCCTGGCATATAGTAAGTATCATGAATATGTTTTCTCTCATATTTATCATTGTATCTGTAGGTTTATACACCTGTGGCTGCATAGAATAGATACAGGAGGCTACACAGCTAAGAGTCAACAGTGACTACCTGTGGGAAAGAATCATAGTGAGAAAGTTTTAAAGGACCTTTTAAAAATGCAAATTAAAACTACACTGAGATATCACCTAACTCCTGTCAGGATGGCCATCATCAATGACTCAAAAAACAACAGATGCTGGAGAGGATGTGGTAAAAAGGGAACACTTCTACACTGTTGGTGGGAGTGTAAACTAGTACAGCCTCTGTGGAAGACAGTGTGGCGATTACTAAAAGACCTAAAAATTGTCCTTCCAAATGACCCTGGAATTCCCCTACTGGGAATATACTCAGGACTCAAATCACTCTACAAAAAATACCTGCACACATATGTTTATTGCAGCATTGTTCACAATAGCAAGAACATGGAACCATCCATGCTGCCCATAAAAAGAGAGCTGGATAAAAGAAATGTGGTACATATACATGATGGTATATTATGTAGCCACAAAGAACAAAATAATGATCTTCACAGCAACCTGGATGGACTTAGAGTCTATAATACTGAGTGTTTCGTCACAGAAACAAAGAACTGAGAATCTCGTGTTCTCACTCATATGTAGACCTTGAACAACTATCATAATACTATAAGAAAAGGAGTGGCAGTAGCAGGAAACTGTGTGGGGAGGCGGGGAGGTGGAGAGGAGGGATGGGCAACAGTGGGAATCCGCCTGGGGAAGGGGGGGCACACCTCATCACAAGGGTACCTGCATAATGAACATTTGTATACCTAACCCTAAATTGTATCCTATATCTTCAAAATAAAAAAATTAAAAGTTAAAAATAAATAAATAGATAAATAAACAAATAAAAGGGGCTTTTTTGGATACAATCTAGTGTGTATTTTATTTTGTATTCTTGTAGTATTTATTTGTTATTCCTTTTTTAGTGAGGCAGTATCTGTACATATATTACATAGTAAACAGCAAACTAATAAATTGGGCTAAGACTCTGATAACATAACAAATAACATAACAAGTAATTCTGAAAATTCAACAAAACAAAACAAAAAACCTAAATGATTTATTTTCACTTACCATGTCTCCATTCATTCTCCAGTCCACTTGCACCTATTGAATGCATATTTTGTTCCAGATGCATATTTTGTTCTAGCCCTGGAGATATAGTGATGAGCAAAGCAGACAAGCCATCCTTGCTGTCCTGTGAAAGGTGGAAACACATGAATAAACAAGCAGAATACTTACTCTTTTAGATGGAGGGGAAAATAAAGCCAGGAGGCGGGGACAGGAAGGATAAAAGGTAGAAGTGTTGCTATTTTAAATCAAATGGACAGGAAAGGCCTTGCTGAGAGGGAGCATCTGAGTTAAGGTCTCAAGTGAAGGAGGGAGCTATGCAGAGCATTCAAGGTGCTATTTTATTTAATATTCTCAATAATTCTTACTATAACACTGGAAGGTAGATATTATTAATGTCCTCATATACAGATGGGGAAACTGAAACTCAGAGAGGGTGAAATTGCCTATCTAGTAAATAGCAGAATTGGGACTGTTTAGTTTTCTTCCTGATGTGTTAGTGGCTCTTTTTCTCCTGTACCCACTTTTCAAAAAAAAAGTTTTGCAGTTGAGATTGGGGCAGTTAGGGTGACTCTGATGCTGCTCAGAAGCTGAGAGTTTGGTGGGATGAGTCCTTCAGCATCTCTTGCACTACCCTGCAATATTAGAAAGTGACACAGCATTTCTCCTTCTCCCCCTTCTTCCTTCTTCCGTTTCCTTTCTGGAGCCTAGGTAGGATGTAGAAGTGCAAGTGGAACATTGCAACCCACTTCAAACATTCACAGTAGCCTTCCTCTCTCAGACCTTGGCTAATCCAACGTTCTCCTGACACCCTGAAGCATGACTGGGAGGCATGTGGTGATGTGGCAAGTGCATGCAATTTGGAGACAAAAGGTCAAGCATCTTGCCATCTGTATAAACCTGGCCAATCCTCTCTGAGCCTCAATTTCCAAAAATTAAACAGACTTAACTCACAGATTTATGTTACAGATCAAAGTAAAAGCAAAATAACTTCATTAGCCATGATATGGTACATAGATATTTAGAAAATAGTAGATAGGCTGGTACATGTTCTATTTATTAAAAAACTAAACCAAGGTTTAAGATCTAAACAATAAAGACAGCAAAAACAATGAAAATAAGATCCAATTCAGGATATGTGTCCAGATAATAGAGCTAACATTTTATTTTCTAAAACAAAATCCAATAATGTATAGTGTGTGAGAGAGAAAACACATATTTTCTTTTGTTACTTTGGAGCAAAATTCAACAAATGTGGTTATAGATGCATCATTCCATGTCTACTCCACTGTCCTTATCTGGGTAAGCACCAGTCATCACTGGGTTTCACTCATAGTTCTAGTCTTCTCTCTTTCTATTATGCGCAGCTGCACAACAGGCAGAATAAACTTCATAAAGTACTAATCCAAACATGCTGCTGCTCTGCTGAGAACCTTCCCATGGCTCCCTATTGCCCTCAAAATCTTTTTTAAATTCCCCAACATAGTTCAAAAATCTTCTAAACGGGCTCCTGCCAACAATCTTCCGACTCATGTCCTATCATTATTCTTCCCCATTTCGCCCTACAACCATGGTAGGCTCCAGCCACTCTGAGTCGCTTGTGGTTTTCCCAATGTGCCACACTCCTCATCTCCTGGGTTTTCCCATATGACATTGCTTTTGTCCATACACTGTCTACCTCCCCACTTCCCACCCTTTCCCCCACCGCCATGTCCCTCACCCTTGTCTCCCACCCGCCTCCCCACTCACCCAACCAAAGCACTTGTGACCATGGATTATAATTATTTGTAGTCAGTATTTCTGACTGGATTGTGAGGGTCATGCTATCGATTTCACTGCTTAACACCCCAAGCCTACCACAGTTTCTGGCATAGAGAAGGTGCCAGTAAAAGTAAAAAATTAAATAACCATCCTTTATTAGACTCCTAGCAGGTCATATGTTAAACAATCATTTGACTGTCACAATGAGAGCACTAATCCTTCAGAAAGGACCCTACCCAGTCAGGATCTGGATACTCCGGAATGCTAGGCATTAACCTTTTGTTAGGTGGATTGTCCAGAGGTCCAGTGCATACCAGAGAAGTAGACTGGGGTGTCTAGGTATGTGTGTGTGTGTGGTTGCTGTTTACCAAAAGCAATGGAATTACTCAACAAAATAGTTTAGCCAGCATAGCTATATTTAGTGTGATCATTCAATTTTGTCCAAACTGAGACATATGGAACTGAAAGAGGGCGCAATTATTAAGTAACTAAATTGGTGATTCGAATCAAGTGATTCTGAAACCTTAGTATGCATTGGAATCACTTTGGAGGGCTTGTTCAAAGACACATTGCTGAGATCCACCCAGAGTTTCTGATTCAGTAGGTCTTGGGAATCATGAGAATTTGCATTTCTGGCAAGTTACTAAGTGATTCTAAAAAAAAAAAATACAAAGAAATCAACTGCAAAATCTAGAAAAAAAAAAAATAAAGCAACCTAGCAACCTAGTTTTTCTGTCTTACTTACTTCTTAGATTTTCCAGTCTTAATTTTTTCAGTTTTAAAGTAATTGTTATATTGTACCTCCCTTAATAGAAAGTATTATATAGATCAGTCATTCTCAAATTTTACCTCCTGTTAAATTAATTCCAAGAAATGAAAATAAGTGCTCTCTGGGAGAAAAACAACAGCTTCTGTGAGTACATAACGTTTCTAGCTTAAAGACAATGAGAAGGTCTGCATTAAAAATTTACATGATTAAAAATTCAATTGTATTTGTACTGTGAACTCTTTAAAAAAATTTTTCCGTAGAACAATCTTATTATCTTTTCATGGAACTAGACTTCTTTGGCACCCAATTTGTGAAATAATTGTGACAGTGAAAGGATTTGGTAAAATATAAGTAGCCATTTAGACCATATCAACACTAACATTTGAATGATGCTTTTGTAGTTTATATGCACTCTAAAACACATAGGATAATTTTAGTTTCTTACAACCTTGAAAGCCTGACCAAGAAAGAGCAATGGATATGAAATCCAAGGCTCAGAGAAGTTGTTTAATATTTTCTCAAGAAGAAATGACAGAAGCAAGATTTGGAAATTTGGTTTTCTGACTCCCGACACCAGGATGCAGAAGATAGTAAAAGTTGGAAATTTTGATTCAAAATAGAAGTTAAAGAGATGTATATGCTTATGTAGCAGAAAAGAGCATCTTGAGAAAATGGATTCCATCATAGTCGAGCTCATGCCAAGAAAAGCTATAAGATGTTCATCTGATATGAGTGAGAAGAGGACCAGGGAGCAGGTTCTGGCCAGATGACATTTGGATGCTGTTCTGTAATTAGGAGGTAAATAGATGTTAATCTTTTCTTTAATTGCCTGGAACATGGCCCCGGCATTGTGCCTCCACCCTTCTCAAGCCAAACATGGCATTCCAGCTGCTACCACAACATTGGATCTTTTCTTGGCTTCCTTGTTATTTCTGATATCATGTGGACACCTGATTGCATCATTCAAGAGCTTGAGTAGCCATAGTCATCCCATCACATTGCTCCATTGCTGCAGCGAATATTCCATCATCTGGACACATGACATCAGGTTCCCTTGGGTCCTTGATTTCTTCAGGAAAGAAGAAATGGAACAGCATAGTAAGATAAAAATGAAGGAGAAGAAGGAAGAAATAGATGACATGAATACCTCTTTCATCTGTTCTATGCTATTTTACCTGGTTGGACCATTCAATATCACTCCATTGCTCCTTCTTTAGAGATGAAAAAACAGGCCTAGAGAAGGAAGTGCCTGGTCAGAGGTCTCACAGCAAGTCAGAGCCAGATGAAAGGCTAAGCCAAAACTTTCAGAATCCTTGCACAGTGTTTTTTCAACTATGCCAAACTTCGGTTCAAAGTACTTATGGTCAGTTATTATCAAAGTGCATGAGGGGAGACCCATGAACAGTCAGAATTATTTTTTGGAGGGCCCCTTGCAGTACACACGTCCCCACTAAGCCATTGTTCTAGGAATCCATCGGCATCAGTGTACCTGCTAGCATTGTTGTGAAAGACGATTTGCGGAAGAAACATCCCAAGCAGCGACAAACAGATGACTGGTTCTTCCACCATGGCAATACACCTACCCATACTGTGCTGAGTGTTCAGCAGTTTCTGACCAAAAAAACAGCATGATCTTCATGCCCCACCCTCCTTATTCACTCAATCTTGCCCTGAGCAACTTTAAAAAAAAATAATAATAATTCCCCCAGAGGAAAAAAAGTCTTCAAAGGGAAATGTTTTGCTGATGTGGAAGAGGTGAAACAAAAAATGACTGAAGCACTATAAGGCATCAACTTTGAAAAGTTCAAAACTGTTTTGAGCAGTGGAAAAAGCATCTTGATAGGTATATTGCATCAAACGGAGAGTACTTTGAAGGTGACTGAAGTTTAAACATGGAAGAATAAATACACAATTTTTATAAAAAAAATTCTGGTTTTTTGGTCCCCCATATTTTCCAAAGATTTAGATTTTAAAGAAAATTTTAAAATCTAAAATGAAACAAAACAAAAGAAGAGGAAGTAGAAGACAGAGCATGTAGAAGGTAGAGGATGGGAATATTTGAGACCTAGACCTTCTTTACTATCGTGAACACACTTTAATCACAACAGCTCCTGTTTTGCATAGTATGTTTTTACATGAGATTTTGTATGTTTGGGCAGAGTTTTCTGTTCCTTAAAGGACATCTGAAAACAATTGCTCCAGAGGAATTCATAGAAAAATCATTCGCCAAGTTTGGAGTCGTTTGATTTTCCTGTATAACATGATGCTTACCTATATATTCAATATGAACATGAATAGCAGTTATTATGGTATTCCAAGCTGGTCACTGGAAATATAGGACCTTTCATGTATTCATCCAAGAAGGCCCTGCTTGGGGCACAAGGTATATAGCATCAAGAAAAACAGACAAAAAACCTGGCCCTGTGATGCTTAAAATCTGCACAACTGGTGATAGTATGTTTAATTTTGCCACAAATAACCATTCTTTCCAAGGGAGGAGTGACATCTGAGCTTATAAAGGTTTTCTAACCTCTTATCTCTGGAGAGACTCAGCAGAACACCTGAGGCAGAGGAACAAGGCACATTATGCCCATTTCAAGAGGAACTCGTGGTCACAGAGCAGAAACAGAGCTTCTAATATAATCAGAAAAGTGATATTTCATCCTAGAGTTTAGCACACTTGCTGGCATATGTATTTAACTGAATTATGTATGAACAACAGTGGTGATGTTGACGAGGATGAATATGTTGTATCAGTAAGGGTTCTCCTGAGAAACAGAACCAACAGGATCTCTATATCATTATCTTGATCTTGATCTCAATCTTTATCATCTCCATAGGTCTCTATAGCTATGCATATCTGTATATCTCAATGAATAGATATCTGTCCATATCTATCTATCTATTTGTCTGTCTATATATCTATCTATCTAATCATCTATCTATCTCTATCTGAGAGAAGCAGGAGAACAGGAGTTAGGCAAGGTTTGGTTCACAAAAATCATAAACAGGACAGTAAAGAACTTGGGCTGTGGGCATCTAGGACTACTGGAAACACTGAAACAGGGTTTACATGATTTCCCTTGGGTTGAAGACATGATTTTTGAGGCTTTGCAAATCCAATGAACACAATACTCTCTCCAGGCCCCTATCATGCCCTACACACACGTAATGGATTCAGACAGTTACACACATGTACCAAAGCACTTAGCACCAGTTTTTTCAACTGATTGTTACTTCCACCCACAGCACAGGTAGGAAAAGACTACAGCTGGGGCACATCCATGACTCAAGCATCCTGGCCAAATAGAACAACGATCTCTTTTTTCAGGTGAGAGGCCAGGCCCAGAGGGTTCAAGGACCCATTAGAAAATTGAGTTAGATGATGTCAAAGTGAAGGCAGAACCTGGAGCACTTTATACCAGGGTTTTTTCCCTCTGCCCCCTAGGAAACTTTGGCACTGTATGGAGACATTTTCACTTATCACAACTGGGGAACAATGACTGGTCTATGATTGATAAAGGCTAAAGATGTTGCTAAGCTTCCTGCAATACACAGGACAGGTGCCCTTAACAAAGAATTATATGACTCAAGAGGTACATCATGTTGATATTGAGAAACTTTGCTTTGCATAATGCTTGGATCAAGCTCTTGTTGAATGAAGCCCTTACAAATTATTTGCTTTTCTTTCAGCTGAGTAAATTGAGGTCTAGCAAAGATGAATGACTTCTACAAATTCACATAGTGAAACCAAGACTCTTGTCATGGCTTTATTTACTTTCTGTTCAGCCCTAACATGTAGTGCTTCTCATTCACCTTAGTTTAAGTCAGATATATCAAAAGTGTCTGGTAGGGAATGAAGATAGATGCTATCTCAGACTGACCAGAGGAAGTTGTCCTGATCAATATTGTGTAGCATTCACTAACACCCTCAATTAGAAGGAGGAGAAGGAGGAGGAGGAAGAGGAAGAGGAGGAGGATGAGGAGACTGAGGAGGAGAAAGAGGAGGAGAAGGAGAAGGAGGAAGAGAAGGAGGAGGAGGAAGAGGAGAAGGAAGAAGAGAATGAAGAGGGAGGAAGAGAATGAAGAGAAGAAAGGAGGAGGAGGAGAGAAGGAAGAGGAGTATAAGGAAGAATAAGGAGGAGGAGGAAGAGGGGAGAAGGAGGAGGAGAAGGACAAGGGGGAGAATGAGGAGGAGGAGGAAGAAGAAGAGAGGAGGAAGAGGAAGAAGAGAAAGAGAAAGAAAAGACTAGATCCTAAAGGAGCAAATAGACATGATTGCCATACACGCACTCAGCAGATATTTATGGGGTTTCTGTCCCTGTTTAGGAATTTTGCTAGAAAATGAGGATTCAATGATGAATATGATAGAATTCCTGCTTTCTGAGCATATACACAGGCAACTCCCCACTCCTCCAACTTTAAGGATTCAGTGCTTGAGAATTCAAGCTCTGTACTCACATGAAACTCATTTCATACACTTCACCACATACTAGCTAGTGGAGCTTAGGCAAGTAACTTAACCTCACTAAATTTCAGTGTTCTCACCTATAAAATGGGGAAAATAATAATGTCTATCTCACAAAATGGTTTTAATGATTGACTAAGGCAATCAACATGACATCTAACACAGTGCTCAGAACAACAACTGGAAATAAGAGCAAGGACTTAATAATTATTTTAGACAGGTACTCTGAGAACATGCCTTGCTCCTCCGACTCTCAGCTAAGTGACCTTAGATAAAATATTCTCCATTTCTGGGTCCCCATGAAATGATGAGATTGGACTAGCTCCTTGTGAGCTGTAAGTCCTGTCCTCTAAGCCCTAACTAAGTGATTACAGGGTCTATCACTGTCCTCTTTTCTGGAAGTTGGTTATCCCTTCTACTCCATGCTAATGTAGCTCAGCCAAAGCAGGGATGGCGAGTTTCCTGCATTTCGACACAGCAATGGCAGTGACAAAGCCGTGGTTTGAGGTAAACCAGTTTCCCAGGCTACCTGCCGACTCTCCCTGGCTGCTTGGAATGTATATTAGTGCCAGCTTGCAGTGATCATGAACAAAGCTATTAGAGGGGAGATAGTAGTATTTTTATTTTTAACCAAATGACTCACTCCCCCTCTGGCTGCGAGCTGTCAAAGGAAAAGAAAGGGAACAGGAGATGTTAAAAGTGCAGGTTCAGGACAATTTTGCCCCAGTGGGAGCCAACCACAGGAGATGCCACACAATCTTGCTCAGCTTAATCAGGTCTAGAAAAGGGTGTTGAAACCAAAGAGATTGCCTCAGGGCTGTGCCTTTAAGGTAAAGGGAAAGAGGGGCAATCACAGTGTCAGTAGGTCAGTAAGTGACAGTGGCAGAATTAGAACTTTGGCTAGGGGTGGGGTGGGGGGAGGTGCTCATTAATGTAAGGTGTGATTAGGAGCTGAGAGCTTTCTGGACCTTGGCTTCCAGATGTTAGCTTAGATCAGGAACTTTTGATTTGTGTTTTACAGTCACAGGGGTTTCCAGGGAGCCCCCTCCATGTTGTTCCAGTTTTCTACTCTGCTCCAACTGAATTGGTTTTTTTGCACTTATTAAAATCTCAAGAGTGGGCTGGGGCAGTGTCCCATGCCTGTAATCCCAGTTCTTTGGGAAACCAGAACGGAATGGTCAGTTGAGTCTAGGAATTCGACACTAGCCTGGGCAACATAGAGACACCTCATCTCTACAAAAGAAAACATAAAGAATTTAGCCAGGCATGATGACACATGCCTGCCTATAATTCTAGCTACTCTGGGGAGTTGAGGTAGAAGAATAGCCTGAACCCAGAAGGCTGAGGTTGTGATGAGCCATTATTGTGCTACTGCACTCTAACCTGGGCAACAGTTGTAAGAACCCAACTCAAAAGCATAGATGATAGATAGATAGATATAGATAGATTAACTAAATAAATGAAATCTCAAGCGCAATTGTAATTATTGGGTTCTTCTTATGTGCCAGGCATTACTCTAAACACTCAATAGGTGTGAAGCCATTTAATTTTATAATAACCTTATGAAATATTTACAATTACTATCTCCATTTTGCACTTTATGAAATGGAGGCTCACTGTCAAGGTAAATCACTTGCCCTGAGTCACAAGGCTAATAAGCAGCTTTGCCGGAACTGGAAATCAGACCTGTCTGTCTGCAAAACCCATTTTCTTAACCACAATGCTACATGGCTCCCCATGCTGGGCTTCCATGTAAGCTTTTATTTTCAAAAAGTGTTCCATGGTTATTTAAAAAGAATAAAATAAAGGTCTGAAAGTGACTGATTAGACGTTCTTGAAAGCCCTCCCAGCTCTAAATTTCCAACTTTTACGATTTGCAGAAAAAAGAAAGCAAAGGCCATGTTACAAAGGTTGATGGGCGGGGGGTAGTGGTGGGTGGCGGCAATGGACTGGGTCTGGGATAATAACAGCCACTAATATCTCAGCACTTAATAGGTCAAGTGATGCTCTAAATCCTTCATACGCACTAACTCGCTTAACCCTTGCACCAACCTTCTGTGGTAAGTGCTATTATTATTCCCATTTCTAGATAAAGAAACAATATAAGAGGTTATAAATCATCCAAGGTCACACAAATAGAAGGTAACAGGCCAGGTTCCAGAGCCTGTGCTCTTTGCCCCTGTTCTCTGGGAAGATGACTAGTCTGGGAGAAAACCACTTTCCTTAATATTGGCATTTATTTTTCAACATCACACCAATCAAATTTATGCAAATAGACATGCAGATCAGCTGCTACTCTGGCAGTGGTGCCAGCTTCCCCTCAGGGACGTTGATGCAACAAAATTTGGCCATTGTCGCTGATTTGAGCTATCACAGTGGTAGACATTTTAATAATTCTTCCCCACATTTCTCAGACTTGGAAGAAATAAATGTTTATTATACAGCAGTGTGTTTATACATGCAGAACATTTGCATCTTCTCTTTTAGAGAAGTGTCTCAAAAAATGTCCAATGGTATCCATTGGTATCCATTGAAAATGAGGGAATGATACCTTGCTTCTGTCTAGTATTTTCATATCATTGTTGCATTTAAACCTGGCTGCAGTCCTACAAAGAAGGTAAAGCAAAGGTTATCATCCCCCATACATGGGAGGCAGCAGGACAGAGGGTGAAGGGGCTTGCTTAGGATCTTTCCAGAATTTGTTGATTTTGCTTGTCTTCTCCTAGTCATTCACCATTGATCTTTTTTTCTTATACTGCCATACTGCTTTCATTGCTGGATGCAGAAAGCCTAGTGTACAGTTTTCCCCATGGGAAGAAAGGGAAAGGAGACTGGATCCCCTGTCTCTTTAAAAATGGACATATGCCTTCACAATAGAAGATCAGCATTCCAATAAAAGAGAAATAAATGAGTATTCACTTAGTAACTATTATGTCTGGCAGGATAACTTGTGCATTGGATAGGCTAACCATAAAATTTATCCCCTACACGGGACCTTTTTGAAAATGGAAGGGTGCTACCAATCCTTATGTCAGGACTACAGGCGTAAACTCACACCATCCTGGGGAAATCAGGATGTGTGGGCACCCTTGCTGAAAAAGTAATGTTCATTTTATATTCACTATAGCCCTCGAATGTAGGTGACTTTCTCTTTATTCTGAATTTCAGAAAGGTAAGTCGTGCCCAGGGTCACATAGCAGAGCTGTCTGTCTGATTCCAAAACCCTGGGTTAAGGCAGACATCAGAGATGGGGACTTCTGACACTCCAGCCACAGAGAGCTGACCCTAGAGGTTGCTCAGTTGTCAAGCCTTTCTTCTCCCCATCATGTTTCCAGCCATTGTCCTTGGTTAGGGGAACTCAGGTGGGATGTGATGACGGCACTGTCCCAGCAGAGGGCAGTGTTGCCATGCCTGCCAAGGCGGAGGGCTACAGGAAACAGGAGGGAGGCCTGGGCTGAACAGGCCAAGTGGCCTGTGCAGCGTCCCTAAGACAGCCTTCTCATAGGGCTGCCTCCAAACCAGCTGCTTATCTGCCTCCCATCCCCTGAAGGTCCTCTGTGGACAAACCTGTTGTCCCCCTCACCTGTCTATTGGCTCCCATGATACAACACCTGAACAAATTGAAGAGCTCTATGCCACCTGGGGTGGAAAGAGACCCAGCGAGGGTTTCCAGATTGGAAACAGGAACTGTTACCATTTTCTTGTTTGCTCAGAATTACTCCAGAGCTGGGAGCACTGTTGACATATGTGTTACCACTTAATCTTTCATAAGAAATCCTTTTCATGGGGGAACTGAGTTCTGGATCTGTGCCGGTTTAGATAATTACATTTCCCCAGGAGATGGAAGCTGTGAAGGCTGCATTTTCCCAAGGAACAGTTAGGCGTTTCAAGGATGCAGGTTAGGCGTGGGGGCTGGGCTGGAGGTGGGAGTGGGGGCCATGATGGCTCATGGGAAAAGAAGAACGAGGATTTGGTGAGGAAAAGTAAACTTGAAAGTGTCAGCCAGTAACAGTTTTTTTTTTCTTCCCTTGTCCCTCGTTCATTTGTAGTTTTTGTCTGTAACTAGGAACTCAAATTTTGCTCTTTTAATAGATACCTGATTTGCAGGGGGTGTGAAACAAAGCAGAAAATGAAAAGAGGAGGGGGAAAAAATAACAATTTAGATGGAAGAAAAGAGAAGGAAAAGTCCTTTTAACAATTTCTCTCATCTAAAGTGGTTGGGACAGCATTTTTATATTAAGTTCAGCATTTTGTCAGGAGGAGATGAAAATGCCCTATGATCCTCAAACGAAGAAATGCTGTTGATTTTATACCCTCCTGCTGGCATAGATCTTAATCAACCAGAAAGCTTCAAAATGACAAACAAACAAGAGACAGCTTTGCTCTCTGAGGTTCATTAGCTCAGGCCAGGGTTGAGAAGCTTTGGGCAGAGAGACGTCAGAAGTAGGAGAGCTTGAGAAGTCACTTTGTGGGTAATTTCATCCCTACTCCCCCCTGCCAGCCCCTGTCCATCCTCGCTCTTCTCCCTCCAGTGACCAGAGGCAGGGTTACTAGGGTCAGTTGTGAGAGGAGTTGAGGCTGATGATGCAGCTGATGGGACAGGAAGGAGGTAGGGGCTCTCTGGTATGCTGGCTCATGCCGAGCCCAAAGTTATTTGCCTCAGCTTTCAAGAATATCAGCTGGCAACATGAGGTCAACAGCAAATCCAGGCCAAGATCCTTCTCTTTCTTCCCAGTCCAGTTCCTCTTCCTGTGTTCACTCATTATGTGCAAAAGGCACCAGTATTTCCTGAACATCTGATTAGAAAAGTATTCCTCCCCCTCTTTTTCTGTGATCAGTTTTCATGTCATACTAAACCATCTTCAGAATTGCCCCCACCCCTCTCTCTCTCTTCCCCCTCTTCTTTCATTGCTCCATGTCCCAGGTTCAGTCCTCAATATCCCACCCCCAGCAGCTTTCCAGCTGTTCTCTCTGCCTCTTTACACATGACTCCCAAAATAAACCTCTTTGAGCCCATTTATGATAGCATAAATTCTCTTCAAAACCCTTCGGCAACTGACTATTATGTGCAGGATCAAGTACTAGTTCAGTTCGGCATTCAAGGTCTTTCACTATCTGATTCTTACTTGCCTTTCAAGCTTCTGTTAGTAACCTGTGACTCTTCAATCCCTACCCTGCAGCCATACAGGGCCCCCAGCCACTCCTCATCACCTTCTCCTCCATATCCACTGTTTTCTCCACTCAATGCATTACTCATATGGTTCCCTTGGGCGCTCCTGTTCAAACTTTGTGTACTTGTTATGCTTCAACTTAAAGATCACTTTCTCCTAAGGAATATGCTTCCCACCCCAACTCCTCTGCCCCAAGTGGAAGTAAATCTTTTTGCAACATGTATTTTGTATTGACCTAACATTTAGTATTTTTATACTAAGGTTGTTTTTCCCCCTCCATCTTAAGTGTTCATTCTATAAGAATGGGGAATCATCTTCATTCCACACACAGCTTAATTCAGTGCTTTTTGTACGGTGAGTTTTAAATGGCAATTTGCTGAACAGATTAATGAATACTTTTAAGAATACATGAATGAAGGAGTGAATCGAAGTTTCATGGATGCATGAATAAATGACCTTTTGCATGGATGAATAAATGAATTCCCGTACTTACATGTTCACAGATAACTTGGGAGGCTACTATGCAAATTAATCCAGGAATAGATGAAGATTTGTATGCATAAATGAATAAAAACATGCATGCATGAATCTGTGAATGAATGACTGGATGGTTGCATTCTTGAAATTGTCTTTCACAAAGCAGTTAGCTAAGGGACACTTATACATTACTGGACTGTACTTTCACCAAAATTTATTGAGTATAAGTTGGTTTTACTAGGTAAGAACCTTGAATATGTTCATACCTTTAACCAAACAAATACATGTCCTTTCTTTACTGGCCCTTTAGGTAAGGCTGGTCCAACTTGTACCATAGCATTGAAATTAGGCATAAACTATGAAATTAATCTAGGTAGACTCTCAAGTCTTCTCCCACTACCCCTTGACTGGGTTTCCTATTCAGCTCTGATACCTGCACTCTTTCTTGATTCCAGCATCCACTAATTTCTATGGAGAATGGTCTCTGAGATCCTTAACACAAAGTATCTCATGAGAGCATGATATTGTGATCATATTTGTTCAAAAGTACTTTGGCTATTTCCCTGGGAAGGCAATAAATAATCATTTCTTAAGTGTTTCCTGAAGAAGGATATTTTACCTGTCTGTATCACACAGTGGCCAGCATCTATGGGTTTTACTTTAATCCACAATAGAAATTATCTGCACTCTAAGTCCTTGTTAGAGGGTTTGATTGTGAATCAAATGAGAGCCAGCAATTCTCAGAGACTTGCTTATGATATCTGATGTTTGATAGAGAAAGTCTAATAGATATGCTAACTATCCATTCATCTCCATCCTCCACCTGAAAGGAAATTCCTAAGTCAAATTTTCTCAGCCCATGACAGAAATGATCTCCCTGAGTTACAACTTAATATTTTTTCTTTTGCCTTTATAGAGGGTTAATAGAAAAACTGCCCAGTAGAAAAACACATGTCTGCATTTCTTTGAAACTGTGGTAAAGAGTGGATCCACTATTTAACTCAATGGAGCTCAAATGTTCTGTTTATATGGGAAGAGGAGTCTGAAAATTAAATAATGGGCCATACTGTGAAACTAAGTCAAGAACATTTGGTCCATGTTGTACCATGATGTCCATACCCAAATACAAGAATATGGCAGGCTTGGTGATTGATTCGTGTCTTATACAAGAAATAGAACAGTAGGATTTAGGACCTGGGACCAGACCTGGGGCACATGGTGTTTGTTGGATATAATAGGAATTCAGAGTTCACTAATGTTTGTTTGCCCGTTTACCTGACTTATCATCAAGTATCATGAGTGAGAGTAGAAAGAGCATTCTAGAATAGCCATCGGCCAACTGTGGCCTGTGGACTGTCTGCTTGTGTTATAAATAAACACGATGGGACATTACTGGAACACAGCTGCATCATTCATTTATGTTTTGTATATGGTTTTTTCACACTGCAATAGCAGAGTTGAGTAGTTGCCACAGTGACTTTATGGCCTGCAAAGCCTCAAATATTTATTATTTGGTCCTATAATAAAAGGTTTGTCATTCTCTTCTCTAGTAAACAAAGGTTACTGAACCAGAGTTAGATTTCAGTTAGGAACCAAAGTTTGTACAGTTTTTTGTGTGTTTGTTTTTGTTTGTGTTTTTTGAGTAGAAGTCTCACTCAGTTGCCTTGGCTGTAGCGTATGGCACAGTTACAGCTCCTTGTAGCCTCAACCTCTTGGGCTCAGGTGATCCTTCCACCTCAGCCTTCCAAGTAACTAAGACTACAGGTACATACTACCATGCCCGGATAATTTTTGCATTTCATTTTTTTTTTGTGAAGATGAACTCTCACTGTGTTGCCTAGCTGGTATTGAACTCCTGGGTTCAAGTGATATTATCTTGTCTCAGCCTCCCAAAGTGCTGGGATTACAGGCATGAACCACCACGCCCAGCTTGTATGTACTTAATAGTCCCTGTACCATCTGAGATTCAGTGCCCTCAGCTGAAAAATGGGATTAGTACTTCTGTCTGTATTATAGGATTTTGTGACATTAAGAAAATATATGCATGGATAACTAGCATGGTACCATACACAGCCTTCATGAGTCAGGCACCATGCTGGCTTCAAGTGATGCTTAAGGACTAGGATGGGATGACATTTTCTTTGGGTCCAGACACAGACACGATCTCTCCCAAACAAAAGTCAGTGTTTCATTTTCTTACCAGCAGAAATACCCCCAGAAAAATGTACTCCAAAAACCTTTGCTTTGAGGAAGACACTTCCCTGCCAGAAAGAAAAGGGGGGCAATCAAACTTTCTCTGTCAGATGTCTTATTGTACAGGAACTAGACAGAGATAATTTCAGGTAGGAAAGGCACAATGCATTTCTTCCAGGGCCTCATATGTCAGGTATGATTTTAATTTCAGATAACGTTCAAACCAGATAAGAATTCTGTTGGTAGTGTGAGTTGATCTCCTGGTGCTGCCTGTATCCATGGCCAGCAACCTCCTTCTCTCTCACCCCCACCCCAGTTCTAAGCTAGGGCCAACCCTGTTGGGATGTAGGTGCATTCAACCTTGTTTTCCCTTCTTGTTGCTTGGCACTGGATCCACTAATGAATATCACCACTTGAAACCCAAGTTTTCTACAGTCCCTGAGTTAAACCATTGTTCCTGATATCTTTTGAACCCCAGGATGATGGGAGGAACTGGTGTTTTTTATTAATTGTATCTCCAGTGCCCAGTAGAAGTATGTCCAGACCACTCAGACTGGTCAAATGGACATGGTCCATCCATCTCCACACAAATGCAGAGGACGGAACCACAGCATCTGGCACATTGCAGATGCTCAGTAAATTCAATTTTCATTAAATTGAACAAAATTGAGTTTGGGTCTTGTTGGAGATGACGATGATGATGATGATGATGATGATGATAGCAGAAGTGGTAGTAGTAGTTGGGGTAGTAGAATGATGGAAATCGCAATTAAGAGATCAGGATAAGATTCTGAGAAAATTGAAATGTATTAAGCCAGGAACTGAACAAATGAAAGTCTAGCCTGCTGCTCACATACTTTAATGACTCTCAATTGAGGTGACTGTATACATAAGGAAAAATATCCAAGAAGAGACAAACCTCTTCTTTACTGATAGTTTAACCAATACCCAATAACCTCTGTTGAGGAATTTTGGTGAAAGCCTACTTGGAGTACAAGACTTGGACTTCTAGGCTGGCCCATTTAATCTTTTACTCTAAATTAGAGGTGGCTGAGTCTGCAAAGTAGGTTATGGCATGAGTTACTCAGTTATAGGCACAAGTGCAATGAGATAGGCATACAGACTTGGCTTACCTTTCTCCAAGGAGGCAAAAGGTACACAGATTTGCTTACCCCATGGGAACAGAAAGTCACCCTGCTCACTGGTGAACATGGCCAATTCAACATCCTAAGAGAAAGACCAAACTGGCTGGTAAAGGGACCGGCAGAAGTGAAAGCATAGATGTGGTAGAAATTTTTATCCCCTGATGATTTATCATGCCAGAATACTTTGCTAAGCATTTAAAACCATATTCTTTTTTCTTTAACCCTCACAACGATCCTAGGAGATAAATAAAAATAATTTTCCAGGTGAGGAAATAGGCTCAGAGTAATTAAGTGACTTCCCTGAGGTCACACAATAAATGGTTGAGCTAGATTTCAATCCCATGTCAACCTAAGCTTAAACTACAGGCACTTTCCACCATATCATTGTTACTTAAAATACGATCCGTGGACCAGCTGCTCAATATCACCTGAAAGCCTAGAAGCATTTTCTAAGTACAAGTTTCTCAGGCTCACCCTAGATCTACTGAATCAAAATCTGTATTTAAGAAAATATCCCCAGGTGTTTCATCTGTGTATTGAAGTTAGAGAAGCACCATGCTATCCAACACTGCTAGCTCTCAACATTCTCCTTTCACAGTGAGCAAGAAAGACCACTCACTGTGATCCTACCATCAACAGAAGGCTGACCTGGATTTGGGAACTCCCCAAGTGAGTAAATGTATCTTGCCAGCTGAGTTGGAATCCTAAGGAGTGTCATGCCACATCTGAGATTCCTGAGCCTACATTGTATTGACAGGTCAGTTGCCTTTATTGAAGCCCATGTCCCCAGGCCTTATCCCATCTTTCTCTCCTGCCATTTGATCTGAGGTCATAGAATCCCAGCAGATGTGAGACCGTTTTTGTCCAAACATGCCAGTGTGTGGCCAGCCCAGGCCCTCAAAGGAGGGAATAATTTGTTATATTTCTCCTTGAAGAAGAAGAATATGCAGAAATGTACATAGGCTCCTTTGCAAATGAAGTTCCAGTAAAACCTAAAAGGAAAGATTATTGTGAATTTCAGACCATTTATTTTTCTTTTTCAGTTTTGATATATTTTTGCTGTCTCTATGTAATTTCCTATGGCAGATTAGGATCCATAATGTTCCAGGATACTGTGATTCATGCATAAGTGAGATCTGAAATGAAATTTTATTGTTGACACTTACTGCTCAGGCACTTGACAAGTATTCTCTCACTATAATTCTCAAAACAAGACTGTGAGGATAGGAGATTTACCCCCATTTTATAGATGACAATAGTAGGCTAAGTCTCTGGTCACATAAGCAAAACCAGTTTTTAAGTGTATCTTGGCACCATTTGCAAGCTACATTTGTTTGAGTAGCATGTTAGGGGTGAAGGATACCTATAAATAAATAAGACATAGATACCAAAATAATCATTTGACTTGAAGATTTAAGGTGGAGAAAATTCATAAATGTAACTGGGAGGTATTTTTAAACATTTATCTATGTCTTGTTTATTTTAGAGACAAGGTCCCCCTCTGTTACTTAGGCTGCAATGCAGTGGCAAAGTCATAGCTCCTGGGCTCAATTGATCTTCTCATGTCAGTTTCCTGAGTAGCTGGGATTACAAGTGTGCGCCATCATGCCTGGCTAATTTTTTTTCTTATTTTTATTTTAAAATAAAATAAGAATTTCACTGTGTTGCCCAGGCTGGTCTCAAACTTCTGACCTCAAGCTATCCTCCTACCTTGGTCTCCCACATTGCTGGGATTACAGGCATGAGTCACTATACCTGGATTATTTTTAAACTTTAAAAAAGAAACATGGATATATTAAGGAGGAGAAAGCAAATGTTGAAATTTTGAATGAATTTAAGACATGCAGAAGGTACAATACAAACTTGAAGATTATGAATGACTAGATCTGCAATTATGTCCTGAAAACCTGGGAGATGCTTTCATTTTTTTATCTGTTATTGTGGAAGGAGCAGTAGATCTAGCAAAAGCAACAGTAGTAACTGTGCTGAAAGCTACCATATTAGTTATCTGTGGCTGCTTAATAAACTACCCCAAAACTTAGTGGCTTTGAACAACACATGTTCATTATTTCAAAGTTTCTGTGAGCGAGGAATTAGGAAATGAATCCTATATCCAGCACAACTGGACTTCAAAACTGAGGGAGAAATTAAAACATACCTAGGAAAACAAAAGCTGAGGGAGTTTGTGACCACTGGACCTGTCCCTCAAGAAATGCTCAAGGGAGTCCTGTAGGTTGAAAAACAGGACACTAGACAGTAACTCAAAGCCATATGAAGAAATAAAAAACCCAACAATAGTAAACACATGGGCAATTATAAAAGCTAGTATTATTGTAGCAATAGTTTATAACTTTATTTTTTATTTTAGACATGTTTTAAGAGGCTAATACCTTAAATAAGAGTTATTACTCTAAGAACTAGTCACATTATAACCTTAGTTTGTAATTTCACATTTTATTTTCTACATTATTTAAGAGACTAATGCATTTAAGAGAATTATTAGTTTATGTTTGGGGACAAAGTACAAAGATACAATTTTGTGACATCAACTACTAAAAGGAGTGGGAATGGAGATGTAAAATCACAGTATCTGTGTATTATGTTATTGAAGTTAACAAATTAGACTGTTAAAATTTTAAGACAATGGATGTAATTTCATGGTCAGCACCAGACATGGCTGAATGGGTCTGCTTCTTTAAGATCTTGTACAGGTTGCCATCATACTCTTGGTAGGGTCTATAGTCTCATTTTATGGTTTGACAGAGGGAGGATTCTCTTCCAGGATCACTCAGGAGTTGTTAACAAAATCTAGTTATCCATAGGCTTTTTAGACTGAAGGCCTCAGTTCCTCATTGAGCATCCTCACTTTCTTTTTCCTTTTAACACTTTTAATATATTGGTGCACTGCCTTCTAAACTCTAAAGTTTTAAACAGGAAATCTGCTCACAATTTTATTGAGAATCATTGTATGTGATGAATTATTTCTTTCACCATTTTCAAGATTCTCTCTGACTTTGAACAGTTTGATTATAATGTGTCTCTTTGTGGTCTCCAAGCTTGTTGAGCTAGTTGGGTGTTTATATTCAAGTATTTGATCAAATTTGGAAAGTTTTCAGCCATTATTTCCTCAAATATTCTCTCTTTCCTATTCTCTCTCTTTTATCCTTCTGGAACACCCATAATGCATATCTTGGCCCATATGAGGGTGTCCCACAGGTACCTTAGGAATTGGTCATTTTTCATCAATCTTTTTTTCTTCCCATTCCTCAGACTCAATTATTCTTTTTTTGTCCTATCTTGAAGTTTGTAGATTCTTTCTTCTGGTGCTCCAACCTGCCTTTAATTTCTCTTTTCATTTCAATTCATGTACTTTTCAGTTCCAGAATTTCCTTTGGTTTCTTTTAAAGTTTTTCTGCCTATTTATTGACCTCTCCATTTTGTTCAATTGTTTTCTTGACTTTATTCACGTCTTACTTTACTTCTTTGAGTATCTTTAAGACAATTGTTTTAAAGTCTTTATCTAGTAGAGCTGCCATGAGGTTTTTTTCAGAGATAGTTTCTGATGATTTTTTTTTTCCCCTTTGGGTGGGCCATACTTTCCTGTTTCTTTGTATGGCTTGTGATTTCTTCTTAAAAACTAGATGTTCAAATAGAATAATGTGGTATTTCTGGAAATCAGATTATCTTCCTACCAAGTGTTTGCTGATTTTTTTATTGTTTTTGTTTTCTTTTTTACTATTGTATGCTGTCTCTGTGCCAAGGATCAGCCTGAGGTGTAAACTTAAGGTCTTCTCAGTTCTTTTTTGAGCCTGTACCTTTTTCTGCATATGCAGAGCTTGTACCTTTTTCTGCACCTACTAATATTCCCTGTATGTGAAGTTTCTTTGGGGTGTTGTACTCTTTAATGTCTGGCTCTCAAAAGGGGAGAAAGAGAAAATTGAAGGGAGGTGACATAATGACACTGATTCTTTAAATCTCCTGTCAGTCATTTCAGCCAGAGAGGGAGGGGCTTGCAATAATGGGGACAGGTGAAATAACAATGGCTGCTAGCTTCTTTTGCACCTCTAAGGTCAGAAACAGCAATCAGTGATGAGAGCACTGATCCCTGATATTTGGAGAAAAAGGCCATTTTTGGATAACCTGCCTTCCTCAAATTGTGTACAAACTACCCCAGGATCTTGTGCATAGCTTCCTGCCACTGGGTTGGGGGTGAGGGATGGATAGGAGTTTCTGTGCTCTGAGCTGAAATTGACCAAAATTAACCACAGTTTACCTTCCAAGCCTTCCTCTAGAAGTTACAGGCCTTCAATAGACTCAGAATCCTAAAATAGTTACATTGGACAGATTCTACCAGTGCATTAGGTGGGGAGACAGATTTCTGATGCTTCCAATTTTGCCATCTTCCAAGAATTACATGAATGTTTTTGAATGATTTAAAGATCAAGTCAGACAAATGCCATTAATCAAAACATCCTCAAGTAGTACAAAGTGCAATTCCAAAGTTTCCAGCCAAACTTCTCTTCTCTTTGTTTATGACAACTATAATAGAAATCTCTAACCCTCCCACCCTCAATGCTGTCCATCGACTGTGAGAACCAGGTCAAGTCAAGTTTTTCTTGAATATAAATTGATTGAACTAATTCAGATGATAGCAGATTAAGACAGAAATGAAAGACATTCTTAACAGCAACAACCAAAGAATAAAATTGAATGGTTGAAGAGAAGTTATAAAGAGTACCATGCATGTTAAAGAATGCATATGAGATTGGGGAAAGCCAATGCCCTGGTGCTGAGGTTAGGAGGGGATGATATAGGCTGATTATATATATATGGAACACTGCATTGTTTCAGACCAGCCAAGAGAAATCTAGTACACTAGACACTAGCACATTTTAAAACTTATAATTTTCAGTAAGGATCCATTAAAAACAAAATCATTCTGCTGAATAAAGCATGCTGTATTTGTAACTGTGGAAAGTGTATGGTGATCTTATGGGTAGAAAATGCCCTGTTGTTGATGTCAGCATGGCTCAGGCTACTCCACAGGCACGGCATGGTGCAGATTTTAATGGACAATGACTGACGTCAAAAAAGTCTAACTGGCAGTGTTCTTGTCACACCCATTCCGCCAGACATATTTTGGCTGATAGGGTTGTTTATGCATTAACTTGAAAGTATGCAAATATGTGTGTACTACACATTAATTTTAAAAACAATTTTAAGAGAACACAATTCCAAAAATCTATTTGCTTTATAAAGAGCAAGTCCAAGATATTCCTTATAAATTATTTATTGCTTTTCTTATCTTCTCCCCTTCCCACCTCTACTCATTATTTCTTTAAATTTGGGGGTAAATGCTTCTTAATATAGACTTCCATGTGAATTTAGGGGATTAAGAAAATACCTTGAAATTTTATAAACTGCGTACATGGGAGGAAATACATTTTTTTCTCTGGAGAAAGCATTTACTCTTCACAAAGAAATGTGTAAGCACATCTAATCTTTCTCCAACTAAATGTTAAAAATCTTATGTTAATTGAATGGAACAAGGTACTGTGAAAAGAGTCATAGGTTTTAAGAGTAAGATGCACTTAGATTTAAATTCTAACTTTACAAATTTCTTGAGCAAATTACTAAGTACTTTTATGCCTTAGACTCCTTCTTTAAGAAATGAGATAATACCTTATTTGCACGGTTATTATGTAAATCAGATAATCAAATAAATGAAGTAAATGTTTGAGAATATCTAATTCAGTACGTGGCACATAGTAAAGTATTTGGAAAATGATAGCTGGCATTAGAGTTACGATTATATTTGAAAATACTAAAAAAAAAGAAAATACTATTTCCTCCATCAAGGGTCCAGGTCATGTATCTGATTGCCCTTCAAAAGGTTCTGTCTATCCTAGACTTTGTCATTTGCTTATCTTTATAATCACCCACCTATTCATCCACCTACAAATACATTAGACCATTTTTTGTATTCTCTGGTGCTTGACTACTTTGTTGAAAAGGTCTTAATTTTCCCAGCTCAGTTTAGCTAGCTAGCTTAAGCTAAACCATTTCTGACAAAGAAAAACAAGAACTGGGTTTATTTTAAAAAATCTTCTTTGATCTTTAATCAGGGCTGAAGATAATTCAATCTGGTCTTCATTATTACAGTGGTTTATAACCAGCAGCTGCAGTCCCCGACTCAGATAAATGCTTGCCCTGTATTACAATAAAGCCAACTCCGTGGAATGAATTTTTTCCGCCTTTTGTGATGATATCATCACAGAGAATTAATGTTCTGGATTTTTTTCATTACTGCTTCATTATATGAAACATGAACTAAATCAAATCTCTGGTCAGATAGTTTCATTTACAATATTTAGAAGTGAGGGGAAAACTCAACCCATTGAGTAACAGGTGAAAATTGCAGTGTGGAATAATCAGAGGAGAAGGCTTGATCTGGGCCAGGCAAGAGGGTTCACAAAGAAAAGGCACAACGAGAGAGGGTTCCATGTGAAACTTCCTTCTTAAATCAAACTGTTCTCTGCCCTCTGTTTCAGTCAGTGGCATTTGTATTTCCATTATCATGGAGGTCCACGTTTCATCTTTTTTTTTTTTTTTTTGAGTTGGAGTCTCACTCAGTCGCCCAGACTGGAGTGCAGTGGCCGCTGCCGGCCACCGCAGCCTCAACCTGCTGGGCTCCGGCGATCCTTCCGCCTCAGCCTTCCAAGTAGCTGGAACTACAGGTGCGCACTACCACGCCCGGCTAATTTTTTTGATTTATTGTAGAGATAAGGTCTCGCCAAGTTGCCCAGGCAGGTCTCGAACCCTCAGGCTCAGGCAATCCACTCACCCTGGCTTCCCAAAGCGCGGGATCACGTTTCATCTTAACAACAGTTAAGTGTTGGAGCACTATTAAATTATGTTTGGCTAGAAGACGTGAAAATACCTGAATCCTGCCTTACATTATCTACTCCTCCTCCCTGAAAGAATCTTAAGAGAGAATAAACATATAAATGAAGACAGCAACTGAGAAATCAAATGTCTACTTTATTTTTGACAGGGCCTGTGCCAGAAACTCAGATCTGATATCTTTGCTAAAGTGGACTGGAACACTTAGCTTAGAATCAAGGACTAAATGGGGGATGGGTGATGTAAAAAGAAGACAATTTCTCCCATTGAGTTCAAATCTAAATGGCACCTTTAAACTATTGGTTTTTAACCTTGTCCCGATTTTAAAATCACTTAGGGGGCTTTAAAACACTGTTGTCTAGGTTCCACCAGCACAAATTCTGATTTAATTGGTCTGGGATGTAGACTGGGGAAATGGAATTTTTAAAAGTTCTCCAGTTGATTCAAATTTGCAGGCTAGGTGACCAGTCTAACTTTCTAGCTAGTTCTCTGACACTGAAGTGATAATTGCCTAGAGTAGTACTTCTCAAAACTTAATATGCATAGTAATCACCTGAAATATTGTTAAAGTGTAGACTCTGATTTAGTAGCTCTGGGGTGGAAACTGAAATTCTGCTTTTTTACCAATTCCCTGGTACTACAGTTGCTGCTGCTTCACAAAGTCCTGGAGTTTTTGACAGGAGAGAAGAGGAGAAGTTGCAAGTTTTATCAACTACCTTACTGATCTGGCTGAAATGAAAGGCATGAGTAGAAGACACCGTGACAATTTTGTCCATCACCTTTAGCACTCAAGTGACTCTACCCAGAAGTACACTCACCAAATCTCTGTCCTGGGAATTTGACCTGAACAGATCGATAACTCTTCTAAAATTAGGTAGTATAAGGAAAGGATTGATATAGAAACATCTCTTCCTAATAATTTTTGTAGTGATAAGAGGAAATGCAAGAGGAGCTTCATCTCTGCCTCTTTATACATCTCTCTTCTTGTCAATCCACTGCCAACTTCTGTGTTCTTCTAAAAGGTTCTCCAATATTTTCTTCTCTTGATTTCAGCTCTAACTACCTCACTTCAGAATCTCATCATATAAAGTGATCTCTCTGCCTCTAGTTTCCCCCATGTCAAAATTTTCTACACATACTTATTAGAACAATTTCAGCACAATTCTGATTATATGCAGCTACACTCAAAATTTTCCTGTAGTTCTTCCACACAAAATCAAACTACGTAGCCTTTCATATAAGCCTGGCTCACTATGTCCTCCAACAGGATATTCTAATTCCTTCAGATTTTTTCTTTTATAGAAATATTATATATGAGTCTATTCATCTATTTATTCACCTATTTAAGAAATACAATGTCAGACATACAGACAAAGGGTTGTGACACAGTGTGAAATTATCTATCTGGGAGTACCAGGGAAGGTTTCAAAGAGGAGGCAATATTTGAACTGAATATTTCAGGAGAATAGTTTTTCAGGTGGATAAATCCATTTTGAGTACAAGGAACAGCAAATGCAAATTCAGAAGATGTTATGTTAAAATAAAGGAGCAAATACTTTATGGTGTAGTTTTAGGAGCCTATGGTGGATAATAAAGAATAGCGAGTGGACTAGAAGCTCAGGCTAAGAGATTGTGGAGCCTCTGAGATGTGTTTCAGGTAGTGAGTGAGGCCTCTAAAAGAAGGATTTTATACTAGTAGAGTTACTGCAAGAGATGTATGCTTGTCCACCTTTTAACATTTGCCTTTGTTACTCCTCTTCCCAAGAATATTCTTTTTCCTCCATCTTCCCCGACCAAGGCCAACTTTTTCTTTCATTTGTTAGTCGAAATAACCTTTCTCTACAGGAGGGAATCAATCTTTCTTTCTGCACTTTGAATTCAAGCTACTTAGGTGACATGTGTCTCTTTGCCTGGATTTTAAGATTATTTAAATAGCAAATCCTATGCCTTAATAATCCTTGACTCTCTACCCTTCAGCACCTAGCCTTTCTCCTGGCACATGTTAGTTGTTCAATAAATAGTTGTTGAATTGAATTTAAGAGGATTGGAAAAACCGTGCTATCAATGATTGCTTAAGGGTTCACCATCTCTACTCTCCTTCTATTTGACTTGAGTGTTGATCAAAGGGTATGTATCGACAAAATCATGTATTCATTCCAGTGCTGTCTCTGCAGAGATTTTGCTAAAGAGCAAAAGGTTAGGGTAGTCAAAAGACTTCTTGTATCATAGCCAAATTGATGGCTCAATTTCCCCTGTCAAACTTTCAAGTCCAGAAAGCACAGCTGGATCTTCTTACAGTAAGGTGAAATGAAGGAACAAATGGTAGATATGGTACAAGCCATTCCATCTGTTTTTGTCATTAGTTCTTTCGGAAACAATAATCTATCAAGTCATTGTAATCCTGTAAAGTTTTGCACATAATATTTACCATAAGCTTGCAAGGTAGACATTATCATCCTCTTTTTATAGACAAAAAGACTGAAGTAGCAAGTGGTTAAATAATATGCCCAAAGTCATTCGAATTGCAACAGTGAGTGATGGAGATAAGAATTCAGCCCAAGCTTTCTGACTCTAAAGCCCAAGCGTCTGACCATTTTATTTGACCATTTTATTGTTGTCTCAAGAAATTAAATAGGATGCTCTGAGAGGGGATGTGCAGACAGGTACAGGAAAGGCATGAAGAATTTCATGCCAACTAGGAGTCTTTAAATCTACACCCCCACCCCATTGTCATCAGTGCCCATTGATGCCATAGCACTGGAACACATAGGAGTATTTGAAAATGTTACTATTGATTGGAAGTGAGTAATTATTACCTTCTCTATATTACGGATTCACTATCAGAAAGTAATAGCAGGAATGCTAAGCAAGATTAATAGCCATGTTTCATTATTTTTAATGCAAACTATTGATTTTAAAGTGGTGTAAGGTATGGCAGTTTATTACAATAAAACAATAAAATAGACTATATGAAATAATTGAGAATAATCTTTTCCCTTTTTGCTGCGGCTATGGGATATAATGCACTGTGCATGTGAATGCATTTATGGCAACCTCTATCCAGCGATGGCAGCTTAAGCACTCTATAAAGAAGCACTTTGGAACCAGAGTATTATAAATAATCGACAATAAAGCTGGTAAATGGGCCTTTAATTTGATTCCATTATGTCACAGATCACAAAGACCAAGGGGGCTCAGCACCAGAAATACTAGCTGCTGAGCTTGACACAGAGGTGGGGATATCAGATGGCCTCAAGATGGCCTTCTCACCCTGGGAATGTCCAGGAATGAGCTAGTCCTTTGGCATCTGGGTGTGGGGTAATATCTTGCTTAACAGTTAATACTTGTTGAAAACATCTTCACTCCCATTGCCAAAAGAGCCCTTTAAAAGGCTTCCTCACTAGGCATTGTTTTCCCTGGCATTTCCTGATTTCCATTTGCTTTGTCCATTTTCACAGTTAACAGTAGACAATCATTTCTGTTGATTGGGGTCTTAAAGACTGCCAAAATAATGTATGGCCTCATTGTCAGAAATAGACCATAAATGATGAAAGAGACTCTAACTGTGTATACTGTGCTAATGCGAACACACCTGGAGTAGTGAGACCAGGTCTAGACCAAATTCTAAAAGCAGAATAACATTGGATACATTGAATGAGGAGATACAGGTGAAACCATGGCAAAAGAGGGGTGGTGGCTGGACTGGTGGTTCTGGAAACTAGAAAAAATTCAGGAAAATGTGAGAATTATTGGCTAATATAAAGGTTGAAAAGTAATTTAGGCTTGTTCTGTAAAGCCCTAGAGGGGAGAAATTTGGTGTCAGCTAAACATGGATTTGTGTCCTATCTGCCCATTTACAGCTGTATAACCATGTGCAAGTGACTAAACCTCACTAGGCCTTGATTCCTGAAGGTGTGGACAAGACTCAGTTGACTTTGAAACTGAGGTTTTGGGGGCTTGAACTTGCTCCATACAACTAGCCATAACATCCCAGGGATCCTGTTTGAGGGCAGAATGGAAAAGTGAGACAATTATTATTATTTAAAAGCATAATGAATTAAAACTCTGGCAGTCAAACTTAATATAGTTGCAGAGCAGACATGGAGTTAGATTCCTGATTGGAAGGAAGTATCCTATAATTGATTTACAGAAGTTAGTAGCATACTAGTTAAGAGCACAGGGTCTGGAATCAGACTAGATGGATTCTAATCCTGATCACTCCAGTTAGACCTTCCTAATCTCTCTTTTCTTTAAATTCCTCATCTGAAAAAAAATGAGGACAATAATGAAACTTGCCTTTTTGTGTTATTAGAATTTAATAAAATAATGCATGTAATGTTAAATATTATTATAGTTAGAATTAGCCAAAGATGGCATAAACTATTATCTACATATGAGTCTAGGGTCAGGAGTTGAAAGTAAATAGGCTTTGAAAAACTTCACCCATCCATTCTACCTCCCTCCCTCCCTTCTCTCTCTCTTTCTTTCTTTCTTCTTGGTAGGACCTTATTCTATCACCCAGGCTGAAGTGCAGTGACATGATCATAGCTCACCGCATCTTCAACTTCCTGGGCTCATGCAATTCTCCTGCCTCAGTCTCCTGAGTAGCTAAAACTAGAGGCGCATGCCACTATACCCAGCTTACTTTTTGATTTTTTTAGAGACAAGGTCTTACTTTTTTGCTCAGGTTGGTCTTGAGCTCCTGGGCTCAAACAATCCTCCCTCTTTGGCCTCCTAAAAAATTTAACACATATTTCTTAGCAGTAATGCATGTCCATTTCCCTGAGGTGAGAGCCTGTTGTCTATTCTCCTCCTAAAAGCAGAAATAAAATTAATTCATCTTGTTTTTGTTTGTTTATTTGTTTTAATCCCAAGGACATGGGGGAAATGTGGTCCAAGTTCAAGTATATTATCCCCAAAAAATTATTTGGAGGAAGTGGTCCCCTCCTGGGATATATGTGTGTCCTGATCACAGAGGTGGTCACAACCGTTGAGGACAATTTTAACTTCCCATACTGGCAGAGCTTTGGATAATCTCTTTCTGGACTCTCATCTCCTTCTTAAATCCATGGAGAGACTATTCATGAAATAGGAGTTGTGTTGTTTGTATCCTGGAATCCTTTTCTCTTTCTTTTTACCAAATAAAAACTTAGCTCTCATATCCTCTCCAGTTATCCAAGAGACCTATCTTACCCTTACTGTTCTCTTACTTTTCTGAAATCCTTTAATTTTATAAAACACTAAAAACTCAGAACTCTCATCAAACCACTAGAGTCCAGTCTTTCATAAAGTTGCAAGCCTGAGTCCTTTACCTTGTCACTGAGTTCCTGCTCTGCACCCACTCACTGTCACAAAGCATTCTCCATCTTAAAACTTCGTATAAACACCTTAGCGATCAAGGACCACTTCTGCTTTACTTTATCTCTTATAACCCTCTAGTGCCAGTTACCTTGGTTATGTAACATTTCTCCTTTGAGTCACAATTTTTAAAATATTTCTTGAGGGGTGACAGGAGTTCATTGAGCATATTAAGAGCATGTGTGACACTCATAACTATATAATAGCTACCTCTTCTCATATCATTTAACAGAACCTCAGCACGAAGCCCAAGGTGACAGAGCATGGTTGATCTAAATCAATGCTTTTAAACCTACCCTCTACTTTCCCAGCCTCTCTTGCACTAAGAGTGGCTTATAATATGGGTATGGTCAATGAGACACAAGGAAAAGTCTGCCAGAGTGGGACTTCTAGGAAAACTCTTGCTTTCCTGATGAAAGGGACCCTTGGCTCATTTTCTTCCCTACTTCCTGCCCTGAGAGCTGACTTGAGGGCCCTGGTATTACTAAGTCTCTGAACCAACACCAGTGGTCACCTACCTGAAGCCTCTGTTGATTTATGATATTGTTAGTCAGTGTTTTAATTATAGCCCCAAACGTTCCTAACCAATATGAGAGGGAAAGAGATTGAATTTTAAGCAAACGGAATCAGTAAAAATGAAGAGGTATGAAACTGATAAATGTGTAAGGGAAGAGAGGTTGTTATGGAATAGTGTTAAGGAATTGATGGGCAAGTCAGATAAAATGGTAGAGGGAGGTTGGGCCAATTTGTAAAAACCATACATCAGGTGTTCTCAATGTTGGTTACACATTTGAATCATCTAGGGCACTTTAAAAACCTATGCTTGATAGGTTCCTCCCCCTAAGATTCAAAGTGAATTGATTTACTTTGTTAGGACAGGGCATCAATAGTCTTTAAAAGGCCCCTAAGTGGTTCAAATGTTCACTAAAGACTAAGGAATATCACCTTATCAAGTACTCGATGGTCAGATCTTTGCCTACCTGTCTATCTTAATTTCGGGTCATTTTTTCCCTTGAGCTGTAGGCTTTAGTCACACTGCCTGTCTTGAGTTCACCATGTGCTTTCTCACGTTCTGCTCATGCTCTAGGCTTTACCTAGATTGTCACTACCTCTGACTCCCTGGCCTCTCCCTACCAATCTAAGTTGGCTGTCCTATCTTTACCGCAGTGTTTGTTTCCTAACTAGATAGTGTGAAGAGATATGTTTATTTTTTTGCTCTTTATTTACTTATTTATCTATTGTGAGAGCAAAAACTGTTGCGTGCTTTGACCACTGCTGTATCTTCTAATACCTTGTATAGCATGCCTGGTATATAGTGGACCCTAAATGATTATTTGTAAAGTTAATTAATAAAATAAAGCCCTATGTCTGAGACTAAGTTGTATAACAGCAATTTTGCTGTTACTGGAGGGAAGCACTCACAGCAGTGCTTTATCAAAGTGCTCCAATGTACTTACGGAAGAAAGACTGGAGTGAAGTGGGGAAACTAGTCAGAAGATTATTGCAGCACCATAGGAGAAAGAAAGATATGTAACCACAGAACCAGCCCAGCCTGGTTCAACTTCGTATAATAAAATGTTTTTCAGCAGCCATTGTCCTCAGATTGCAAGTTATGTAACTTGAGCATGCCCAGATGAACCAAGCATGCAGCCATAGGTGCAACCTAAGTGCTCAGACCAAGGAACAGGGTCCAAATTAAGAAGAAAAAACTTCATAGCATAATCCATGAGTCATTCAACTCAAGACCTGAAATCACCACATTGCATGATACAGCCAGATCATGACTTTCAGCATCACCTCACTGCAAGATTTAATCAGATCGTACCTCATTACTCTGTGCCTAGAAAACTCGCTCCAGTCCCCAGACTGGGAAGGCAGATTTAAGACCAACTTCTGTCTCCTTGATCAACAGCCTTGCAATAAACTTTTTTTTTCCCCACAAAAGAACCAGCACTTCAGTGATTGGCTTTCCATTGCACATGGGCAAAGAAACCCAATTCAGTTCAGTAACAGATGGAGACAGCAGCTCAGACAACAAATACACGTTCAGCTGTGTGAACCAACATCCAGATTTGTGCCTGGCACCTGGTAATGCAATGGATATTTGGAGATGGAAGAGATGGAGGGCATTTTGATGGAAGAAAAGGAAACTTTGCATAAAGCAAATTTCAATAGACCAGGAGATAAGAAAAGAAACGATATAGAAAGTGTGCACAAAGGTATGATAGATTAACTACCAATTTCAGAGCACCTTTTGCAGACAGTAAGAATTTTCTGAGAGTCCCCAGCTAGTGCATTTAGTTGAGGACAGCAGGTTAAGGCCACTAGTGGCATTTTGTTTTCTTTCTTTGTTAGTACTGGGAGAATTTAAATGAGTGTAACCTTTGATGATCTGGTGATTGTAAAAATCAACCTACCAAAGTTCAGCCAGTGTCAGATGCAGAGACACACTTTCTGAACAGCTCATTTTCCCAGACCTTTTTCTGTCAAATGTCAAAGCCCAAATGAGCTTGTTTGGAAGGCAAATTATATGTTGCAAGCAGTCATTCCACAAAGCTGGCAACTTCTATTGCAAATAATTAAATAATGCAGCAACACAAATGATCTGGCCTTCAGGTCTAAACATAAGGGTATATGTACATAAAATTGTCTCCATAGTCCCTGAACATTGGGGGAGTGCAGGTTTTGAAGCAGACATAATAATCATTTACCAAGAATTAATCTTTATTTAAGGCTTGCTGGTTATTGTAGAGACTGAGACATTAGCAGAAGTTTAAATGGGACAAGAGAAGAGAGAGGTATTAATTTTTTCTGGAAAGGGAAAGTGGGTCAGGGCAAGGCACTGAGAGGAATTAAGTGAATTAGTAGAGCTTAATCTATGTGGTTTCTTGAAAGGTGGGGTCACCTTCTACCATCTCATCCTCACCCTCTTCTTCTGTGTCTTCATAATAAAAAAACCCTCACATTTACATCACAGTTTAATATTTATAGAGTCCAAAAGTGACCTGACCCACTCTGCTGAGGCTTAGATAAAGCAACACAGGGGACAGGCCAGCTTGCAAGGGATGAAGCTCAAAGGGTGGGCTCAGTGATATCATAATCTTCCAATATCTGAGAAACACAAATGTAGTGAAGACATTAAAGACTGTAGAGACTGAGATTTGAATAACTCAGCTCTGTGGCTCCTGACAAATCAATCTGTCTCTGTCTCTCTCTCTCTCTCTCTCTCTCCCCCTCCCCCTTTTTCTCCCTCTCCCACTCTCTCTCTTCCTCTCTCCCCCCTCGTCTGTCTGCGTGTGATTTTTTTATTCTTCTCTTTTGCCAAACTTTCTTTCTAATCCAGGTGATCAAGTCTCTCACCCGGATGGCTCCTGCAACCTGTTCATTACGCTTCCAGCCTCCAATCTGGACCCCATCCCTATCTTTACCCAGCCATGCAGTGAGAATGGTGAGAATATCTGCCACCATGCAGTGAGAATGACCATTCTAGCACACGTATATTTGATCAAGAGCAAAGCATGCCCATCTATGGTTCTTCATCATCTCATAGTGAAGCGATTGCCCTCCAAGTTAAGTCAAAAAACCACTGAGTTACAGCCTCATCTACTTCTGAGGCCTTGCCTCTCCCAATTCCTTTAAACTCCTGAAGCCTTGCCTCTCCCAATTCCTTTAAACTCCAGTTCCTTTTTACACATAAGTTACTATGTGTAAAAAGGCTTAGAACAGGGTCTGGCATGTGATAAGTATTATAGAGGTGTTGACTAGTATACTACTGTTTCTATTATTTTTACTATTACTGTCTACTATTTTACTATTATTGTCTTCTATTTCTAATATTTTCGTGCCTACTGTCTACTATGATTAGCACCCTCATTAAATTACTTGGATTTCCCAGCAAATATTATGTTCGTGTTGTCTGTGCATTTATGCCTGCTTCTCTTTCTTCAGATTAACTTTTTGTTTGTTTATTTATTTATATTTTAAAGATATGAGGTACAATTCAGGATGAGGTTCATAGATGGCCATTGTACGGGTGAAGTTTTGGCCTCCCATTAGTCCTCACTTTGCCTGGTTAGGGATCAGGTATCCTTATTGATGTAATGTGCCCTTACCCACACCACCCCCCCGACCCCCGGCTGTGTCCCGCTACTGCCAATCCCTTTCTTGTAGTATTATGATAAATGCTTCTGTGATCGTTCACTGAGTATGATAGACTCAAAATCCATCCAAGTCGCTTTAGGTGAACGTTAACTCTCCTGGGAAACCCAGCTTAGATGTTTCCTCTGGAGAGACTTCATCTAGCTAAAAAAATATCTATTATAGTCCTCTTTGCTTCCGCCATTGCCATATTTACCATACTGTATCATAATTCTGATTTGTTTAAATAATCCCCGCTCCTTCTCGTACTGACAAGGACTTAAATATTTTCTCTTCAACTCCAATACTTAGTCAGTGCTCAGTACAGAATACATTCTCAGCACATATTGGTTAATAGATAGGTGATATTGCTGAGGCAAATGGGAAGCCCTAGGTGAGTGTTTTTGAAGTATTGTTTTGGAGTTTTAAATATCATATAAATGACTCATTTTTGGTTGGAAAATATTAACTATGGATAAGCTGTTCATTGGTTATCCTGAATGTTTTAGCCACTATCTTTCACACTAGTTGGTAAGCACATGTAATAAATGCCCTCGTCCTGATGCAGTGGCTTATTGAGATGGAGGCAGGCAGTCTGAGTGGCTTGGGGAGGAACTAAAGCAGAGCAACCCTAAAGAGTCCCCACGGAGATATTCCAGTTGCTTAGGCTCTGACAGGGAGTCAGAGCTACATGTAGTAGAGGAGAGAACTTGCCCCTTCTGGACTACAATGAACACACACACACACACACACACACACACACACAGAACATAATTACGTGTACACATTCACTTATCCATGCACACACTCACACCATGCTTTAAAAGTCTTTGTCCACCTTATGATTTCTAACATCTATTTCACAAATATTGTTTGAGCCTATTCTGTATGCACAGAAAAACCATCAGTGAGAAAAGCAGAGTACCTGTCTTCAGGAAGCTCGCAATCTTACAGGTTACAAGCTTGAAATAAATAGGTAAATCCAGAGGTAACTATTGCAAATTCATGATGATGATGAAGATGATGTTTGAGTGCTTGCTAGGGAACAGGCCCCGTACTGAGCACTTGATGTATATATTCTTATTTGCTCTTCCCGATGACGGCATATAGTCACTAACTCGGTTTTAAAGACGTGAGTGAAGGGAAAGAAAAGAGAATGCAGAGGAAAAAGATTAGGGGGGGGGGGAATGAGGGAAACTTTTTTCTGGAAGGTTAGCAAGTTAGGAATGTGAGGAAATCAGAGCTGCCCTTAAATCCTATGGGTAAAGGTATGTCTGGGGCATCCATGACAATGGCTGTTGCCGGGCCAAATATTTAGGGGCTGGGGAATAACACTGCCATCCAAGAACAAAGCCAAGTTGAGATAAGGCTTGGGGTCAAGCATGTGCAGATGCTAGGGCTGGTGTTGCCATGTCAACAACATTGGGACATAGGGAGATATGCATAGTCAAGGCGTTTCTTAGAAAATATACTCTGGGTACTTTTTTTCTTACGTAAATATCATTAATTTCTTGCTGTCTGTTTATTTTTCAAATGTAGAAGCTATGATGGGGTCAGTCTGACAATGAGGTAGTGGAAGAAAACAATTAGGAGCCGGGTTAGCTTTACTGTGCCCCTTTTCTCTTTCTCTTTCTCCCCTTTTTCTGCCCTGTATACTGACAACACAGCCAAGAGACTTCATGACTCCCTGTGGCTTGGCCCACATTTGCTTCCTCTTCTCACTTTCCTTTGTTTTGGGATTTTTTCTATGCCTGCCTGCTGTCCCCAGGAGTAGAGGCCATCAGAGCCTGCTGGTCACACCTGTTCAGGCTGTACCTGAGAGGTGGGGCATTAAACTTCCTGTCCCCATGGTACTTCTTAGAGTGGGCCTCTGGCCAAAGTAAATGCCAGCTCTGCAATGCATTGGTCTAGCCTGCAGGGCTCTGATTAGTTGGCCCTGGACTTTCTCCCTTTTTCGCTGTCCATCCTCTCCTACTTTCTTGGCAGACCAGGAAGCCCCTGGTGAGAGAATTCAGCTCTGGTCCAGTAATGCTTTGCTAGGACAATACATTTTGAAATGATAAGTGATACATTTTGAAATGATTAAGAGATATACTCTTTAAAAAATTGTATGATGGTCAATAGTACAGACATCAAACTACAGACTACCATGTTGTAGAGGGCAGTCCTTTCCTAGACACTAAAAAAGTATGAAATTTATAAAAAATAATTCAATATATTTCCAATGCAAATGGTTGCTGACCTACGGTGGATTGACTTATTATATTTCAAGGGTATGATGGTGCAAAAGTGATAACCATTCAGGAGCCTCTATACTGTAAATTTTTATTTTTTTCCTGGGCTAGTGATATGTGGTAGGATACTCTCTCATGATGCTGGGCAGTAACAAGCAGCTTTTAGTTAGCCATGCGATCACCAGGGTAAGTCACAGATATTCTACAGTACACTGCATTGCCAGATGATTTTTCCCCACTATAGGCCAGTATAAGTGTTTTGAGCACATTTAAGGTAGACTAGACTGAGATATGATGTTTGGTAGGTTGGGTATATTAAATGCATTTTCACAATATTTTCAATTTATGATGAGTTTATCAAGACATAACCCCACTGTAAGTCAAGGTGTATCTGTATTTCGTATGTACTCTTTCATTTTGATTTCTTTTACAATTAATTAAAAAGTCAATTGGATTAAGTACAATTAAAGCTAGAAGTAATAAAACAATATTAGAAACACAAAACAGCCAGTTATCACTTATTGAGGGTTGCTATATGACAGGTATGGTTTTATTTAATTCCATCACAGATCCAATATAAATATACCTTCCTAATTTTGCAGATAAGAAAACCAAGGCGCTAATAAGTTATATAGTTTACCCCAAATCATGCAATTAGTAAGAAACAGAATAGAGACTGAGCCCAGATCATCTAATTCTTAGCCTGTTCTTCTCCACCATTACTTATAGCAGCAGTTCTCAAACTTTAGGATGCATCAATAGCATCTGGATGGTGTGATTATACACAGATTGCTTGGGTCCACCTACAGAGTTTCTGATTCAGTGAGTCTAGTTCGAGGCTGGAGAATTTGTATGGCTGGAGAATATGCATTTCAGAGAAGATCCTAGGCGATGCTGTTGCTGCCGGTGAGGGAACCCCACTTTGAGAACCACTGCCTTATCATGCCTCTAAATAACACCTTTCATGTTATATAATTTAATCCTCACACAACACATGAGAAGTGAATTTTTATAATTCCCATTTAATAGAAGACGGAAAAGTAGCTTGCCTGAGATCTGCCAGTACATGGTGGAAGTCAAAAGCAAAGTGCATGCTTGTAGAGCCCACACATATACTGAAATATTATGCTGGTGTGATTTTCATCTTTTCCTTGATTGTATTAAGCTAATTGCATCTCTGCTTTTGCTACAAGTTGCAACACTTGCATTTTTCCACTTTCTGTTCACAATGATAAAACAGGAAGCATCAAAAGGTAGCAAAAATAGGCAATCCCTTGTATAAAAAACCCTGTTGCATAGAGATCCTGACAAAGCTGCCCACTTTGAACTATTGACTGGCATGTAGTGCCACTAGGTGGTAGTTCGCAATGTTAAATAATCAGGATTGCACAAAAGTTTAGATTCAGTATTTTTTTTTATATTGTGGAATAAAAGTTAAGAAATGGTAGTAGAAGATTGCTTCCATTGGAGTTTGAGTCTGGGTCCACCTGAGCCTTAGGCATCAGCTAGACACCCACTCTATATGTGCGTTATTTTGTGCAACTTGGCGAGCACAGTTAGCTCTGGTGCGGTCCAGATTGACGTTTCTCCACAAACAGAGACACACCTCTTCCCCTGCACCAAACTCAATGAAAGGAAAGAACAATAAGGAAATATACTAACAATTGATAAGTACTTATATTTGCTGTTAATCAGGAACAGAGTTGTTGATTGAAGAGTTAGGCAAAAGCATTTTTAAAATTATTATTAGTTTTAGCCATAGAGCAAAAGGAAAATTGTTTTGCAGTTATTTATTTTTATTTGGTTGGTAAGGGGAAGAAAAAGCTTTATATTTTATATTTATAAAGAGAGCTTTAGATTTTCATATAGTCTTCTATTTGACCATGATGGAGAATTCTCTTTTTCCAGTGTCTCAGGATTGTATTAAATGAGATCAAATGAGGTCATACTTGATAAACTGTGAAGTGTAAAGCCAGAGGGGGATATTATTATGATGATACACAGTGGAGTAAAATGGTCAATTTTCTAGCTTTGAAGAGAGACAAATTGAAGTTTAAATGCCAGTTATGCTAATAGTGGTATAATTTTGGAATATAAATTAATCTCCCTAAGTCTTCTTTTTCTTAACTGTGAAATGGAAATTATAATCCTATTTCATGAATGTAATCGTGGGGTTAAATGAGGGAATAAAATATGGTCAAGAAGGTATTATAATCAGGTATTATTTTTGGTTACTGCTGGATTGGGATTTTTTAAGAAAGTCAAAATATACAAAAAATAACCATAACTACAGCGCACAGACCAAAATACTTAAAGAGGCATAAAAATATGCTGAACCATTCTTATTTTACATCAAAATAATATGTGAAAATCATGAGTAAGAAAATTCATTTTTGGCCAAAATCTGGCCTTAGCAAAAATAGTAAATAACTTTTAAAGTAAGAAATGGTCTGATGGTTAAAGTCTGGCTGTAAAACATCACTAAAATGTTAAGATAGATCTCCTCAGTCAGACAAATGGCTTCTTAGTATCTTAAGAGCATTTTTTCAACAACAGCATAACAAATCATGGCTCAAGTACAGAAAGGAATTATAGTTATGGTTTCTATCAGATGGATTGGGCTTTAATTCCTAATACCTAGAAAACCTGTAAATAACTTAATTTTTTAAAAAATTTTAAAGGCGTGGGGTACAATTCAGAATTAGGTATACAAGTGATCATCGTACAGATCTTGGCCTCCCTTTGGTCCCTATTTTGCCTTGTTTGTGTTTAGATACCCTTATTGATGTTATATGCCCCTACCCCACCCGACAGTGTCCCGCTACTGCCAATCCCTTTCTTATTGTGTCATTGTAAATGTTCAGAGCCCACTTATGAGTGAGAACATGTGGTACTCATTTCTTTGTTTCTGTGATAGATCACTAAGTATGATAGAGTATGAATCCATCCTAGTTGCTGCAAAGTCCATAATTTTGTTTTTCTTTGTGGCTGCGTAATATTCCATTATGTATATGTACTATATTTTTTTTTATCCAGTTCAGTTTCCATGGGCAGTATGGTTGGTTCCATGTTTTTGCTATTCTGAATAGTGCTGCAATAAGCATGATGTGCAGGTATCTTTTTTGTAGAATGATTTAAGTTCCTCTGAGTATATTCCCAGAAGGGAGATTGCTGGGTTGTGTGGAAGGTTAATTTCTAGTTCTTTTAGGAATTGCCACACTATTTTCCAAAGAGATTGAACTAATTTGCATTCCCACCAACAGTGTAGAAGTATCTCCTTTTTTCCCCCATCCTCACCAGCATCTGTTGTTTTTTGTTTTATTAATGATGGCCATTCTTATTGGAGTTAGGTGATATCTCAATGTGGAAAACCTGTAAAGATTTTAAGAAACTTGTGTCAACAATGGACCACAAGTTTGAACTAAAAGGAACTGAAATTTACCATGTTTCAAAAAGATTGCTAAGCCTTTAACTTCCCATTGGCAGGAAACAGGCTAAAACATTTACTTAATTGTTAATAAGTTAATTCTTATGAATTAGTAAAAACACCTCAAGGAATGGAGTCAAGAAGCCAGAGGGCATATTCAAATATAAATAGAAGCATGAATTGTGGAACCACTCCCAGTGAGTAGATCTGGGCCCTAATGAAAGAACAATGCCTGTCCCTAAATTAAGGGGACTTGATAATATTTATCTAGAATAGTGACAGCAATGACACTTCCATTTCTTACCTTTTAAGTGGGAATTTTTAATCTTTTAATTTTATATTTTGCGGTTATCTGGTCTCTGTCCCACCATTGCATGTTGAGTCAACGGAGAGGGTGTTGCCTTTTAAGTCACAAGTTCCCAAATAAAGAGGTATAACTAAGGCGCTTCCATCACATCTGAACCTAATGTAAATAATAAAATCCTAGAATCTGAGTCTGAAGCCTTAATGGCTTTGGTTAGTGGCTTCTCCAAAAGCTTTGGCATAAACTAAATGGAGAAGTCAAAATATCTCTGGGAGTAGAAAGTCTCCCATGGTCTCTTCTCAGCAGTGCTGCAGAAATAGATCTTGGGTCTTTTTTTGTCATGCTATAGTAATACCTCCAATATTGAGATCCCTCTGGAACTGCCTTTCCATTTAGTAGAAGTTCCTAGATGACTTAGAGTCTGACACTTTAAGCTCCTAAGGTTTTCTGTTCAACAATATTTAGAACATTGCCTATCCAATCTGTATGACATGCTTCCCTGATTCTTGAAATAGAGGATTCAAAATATCAATTTGGGGTCTTTGCACCTCTAAGCCTTGCTCATGTTTTTTCCTTCATCTAGAATGTGCAATCCATCTTATTTCCATTTATGAACATCTCCATCCATAAGAAGCTGCTGAGATATTGGTTCTTTCATGGAGATTTTCTTGATTCTTTCTCCCCAACTAACTTAATAATTATATATAATTATCATCATAATAGCTATCATTTGTTGAGCAGTTATCAAGCACTAATTACCTACATTGTATGATTTAATTTTTATAACAGACACATAAATGTTGCCCCATTATTTGATCCACAATGAAGTTAGAAATCTATGGGATTTTACAAATTAGGAAACAAGTTCAAAGATGTTTACCGAACCTCCAAGATTCATGAAGCAAATGGTAGCTATAAGTAAGTCAGGAATAGTTCCCAAACCATATTGCTTCCAAATCAGATTTCTTTCTATTTCATACATGAAAATCTGCCTACAACAAGGAAAGGATAATATTCCTTTTAAACCAGTCTAACAACCTGATAGGACAGTTTCTTTTTGAATAAACACAGTAGTTGACCCTCCTGGTCTTAAAGTTTAAAACTTACATTTGTCTTATTTGAGTTTCTTTCTCAAGAAACCAGTCCTCAGGCTTATAGTACCAAGAAACTAAAACTCACCAGGTCAATTCCTCTTTACCAATTCCTCCTCCTTACCACTCCTTGATTTCTGTTTTTACATTCCTGCCCCACTATACAAACCCCTGACTTCAGTGGAACAGGAGACAGATTTGAGACGGATCTCCTCTTTTCCTTGGCCGATAAAGCTATCACCAGCCTTCTTCCCTGGAAATACTTGTCTCAGTGATTGGCCTTCTTTAAAGCGAGCAATAGCACTCTGACTGAACCCCTGGAATTTCAGTAACACTTTTCCTGTTCTTTCTTCTCCTTAAGTATTTATGCATTCCAATATTATAGGGATTTAAAAAGTCGTTCTTTGAAATGAGACTGGCTGGTTTAAATACTGGCTCTTTCTTTTCTCAGCTGTTAGATCTTGGGCATATCACTTAACTCCACATTTCAGCCCTTACCTATAAAATAGGGACAAGCGTAACCTGCCCATACAACTGTGGCAAAAAGTAAACGCGTTAATTCATACAAAGCACTTAAAGTGCCTGGCACATAGTAAGAACTTCATAAATGTTAGCTACTGTTGTCTTCTTATATTTCCCTTCCCTGCTTATGCTGTCTCCCACTTCTTTCTTCTTTCCTTATTTTTAAAGTTTTTAAATATATATATAAAATTTTGGCCTCAATTGATACAACTGAAAAGTAAATAAATAACAGGTGCAGGCAGACAACAGATGGAATTCACTCTGGGCTTTCTTTTGTGTTAGCTTTAGACAAGTTTACTGTTTGCATAACTTGTTATCTCCCTTCTCTCAAACAGCTTTGTATGGGTCTCTATGTTTGTTATTTAATTCACAAATTCTACTCACTTTTTCTTGTCCTACAGCTATCCTATCCTATTTTTCTCCTTAATATTAATAACAGCTGTCATTTATAGAGTCCTTAGTATTTTTCAGGCACCTTGCATCCTTCCTCTTGTATAATAGTCATATGATACCTACGACAAAAGTATTATTCGTTTTTCACAGATGAAGAAATTGAGTTTTATAAAAATAATCTCTAAAATTTCTGCTATAGAAATAATTTCTTAAACGTTTGCTTATGATTATCTAAAATATATGTGACATTTTAAAAATGCAAGGCAGCCTTCAAATTGTTCGTAGAACTTTTTTATCTTCAGAAATTCTGTCTTTTAAAAAATGGAGAAAATGACATTGCTCACTGAATGTCTGTGTTTTAGCAAAAATTGTAACTGAGTCAAAAGACAATTTTGTGTTATGAAATAGGATCAAGGTTACAGAACATTTGATTTATTAAATATTAAATGTGATTTATTAAGTGTGTTATCATCAGTAAGAGAAAAGAAATGAGAAAATTATGATGACACAGTTAAGACCACTTGTGTTATAGTAAAAAATTCTTGACAGAAATGTCTGATTCATTTAGAATAGAATTATGGCTTGCTTTTCCTGAATCAGGTGTCCATGCTTGAGTCAATCACCTGGGACCAGGAAAAAAGGGATATACTAGCATTATGTAAAGGGATTTTTTTTAAAAAAAGCTGTGGCCAGGGGCTATTTATTTAAGAAGGATATAAGGGAAAGACAGGTAAATTCATTGAACTTCTGTTAATTGAATGATGCCCTCTCTGCCTGGCCTTAGGCAGAAATAAGTGAGTAATCAGCCTTTCACTTATAATGCAAGCAACTTGGTCCATCGTGGAGCTGTGTCTGCTCTGATGACAGATGCAGGGCTGAAGGGACTATAGCTAAAATGTCTGAGTTCTAGTTGTACACTACAGTTATTACATTTGTTATATGTGCCATTGCATTCATCTTCCCATCACGATGACCTGCGACCCAATTCCTGTGACCCTATTCTTCCAGCTCTTCTCAGAAAAGAAATGATGAGATATTCTTTAATTCTTCTAACCAGCTTATTTTGATTTCTTATAGGTTCCCTGTTTCCTCATAACTGCAGTTTGCATGTGGCTTTGCATACGGTGTTTCTAGCTCCAGGCTTGATTATAGTGTATCAGTAAGCTGTTATCCAGTTTATGCTATATAACACAAACAACCTCAAAATTTTATCCACACACATTTAATTCTTTCTTCAGGCTTGTGGCTCAAGTAGAGTTCTGTTAGACTTAGTTGGATTCTACATGCTTTCTCATTCTGGAACTCAGGTGCAAAGAGAAGCCACTATCTGGAACATACTGTCCTTATAGAGGTGGCCCAGTGCAAGAGGACTCAGTCAAGCTATATAGGCAAAATTGAAAGCTTCTGTTCATGTGAGAGCACTATATTTGCTCATATCTATTGGTCATATGATGTCACATGGCAAAGTTTCAAGGCAGTGGGGCAGAGAAGTTTGGCAAGGATGGGGAAAAGGAAAATAATCGGGAACAAATAATATAACCCATAACAATAAAGGACATTGGATTTGCCATTTCAAGAGCCCAGTCATCTGACTATAACTTGTGTGATAGTGAAAATTCTGATAGAGATGTCTGATTCATTTAGGAGAGCCTGAAATATGGCTTAGTTTTTCTGAGTCAGGTATCCATGCTTGAGTTAATCGGCTGTGGCCAGAAAAAAGGGATACAATAGCCTTATATAAAGGGATAAACAAGAGCTGTGGTCAGGGATATTTTATTTAAAAAGGGTGCATGGGAATGACATGCAAATTTCCTGAGCTTCTGATAATCGAATGTTGGCCTATTGTTTTTTCTCATTATTATTCATCTTATTAGTCTCATCAGCTTCATTTTTACTAGCTTTTAACCATTGTCATCATCACATCATTATCATCATCACCTTTATTATCTCAGTGGTTTTACCACTGTCATCAGTATAACCACCTTATCTTTATTCTTCGCCATTGTATCATCTTCATCATCTACACAGTTATTACCTTCACCTCTACCCGCAACATTATAGTGTACATTGTGTGTTCTCTCCAACATCCAATCTTACTCTACCCACTGTGTGGTAGCCATATAGTTTGAGAAGAAATCAAATTGTTCCCCAGTTCAAGAAGCTGGTAAGGATTTCAGTAATTCAATAAAGATAATGCTACCACCCTTTAATAGTTGTTGGTTCAAGGATAGATAAGTGATCCAAGTTGGTCCAACAAGAATCAGGTTCAAAACTCTGTGCATCAGTTGGAAGAAAGAGATGGTTTATCTTTTAATGAACACATATAAGGGGGTATGTAGCTCAGGTCATTACTGTAAACTACTTTATGGCTATAAAATAAATCAATCTTGGGACAAAGCCCATGATGAAGTAGAAGGAGGAGACAAAAACACTTGGTGTTTTACTTGGTGATGCTGTTGCTCTACTAGATCAATCTTTGCCTGAAGCTTGTATTGCTGTCAACATATTATATATTTAATGCAACAAATGTCTTTATTGTATAAGCCTAAGGCTTTTATTTTTACTACAAAATATGTCAAAATTTTATGATCAGACAAATGACCTTTACTAACTTCATCAGCATGAACAACATTATTTCTCTACAGCAACCATTTTCATGACTACCTCCATATCCTCTGTATCCTCATCTTTGGAAGTCCTTAATTAGAGATTATAGATGTGAAGGAAGGGAGGACTGAAACTTGGTGGCAAGATACTTGTTTTCTGTTTATATTTTTGGCAGTTTTAAAAAAGCATCCTTTCTATTTCTCCTGCAACTTTTATATCATTAAACATGCTGGTTCTAAAAGCCATCTCAAGCATGCATAACACATTTTATGTTCCAAAACTAGTAAAGTGATTTTATATATAAAAAAAGTACAAAATAACTCCCAGAACTGAGCATTAAGGCAGCAAGATTGGGTGGGGAATGCACTGGATCAGCTTCCTTCGTGACTAAGAATCCAGAAGCCTTCTAAGAATGCCAATCACTAACTCACATATGACCTTGGAGGGACATGTTCTTTTCCCTTCCTGGATTTTTGTGTCTTCATCTCTAAATGGATATAGTTATTCTAGGTACCCACCAGAGTCTTAGATTCTAAGGCAGATTTCAGGTTTTCTGATAAGTGGAGGAATATATTTTTAAATTTTGAGTATTTTGGGACAAGTCACACATCTAAATTCAATAGCTTACATGTTTATAAAAACAGAAGTAGTATCAAAGACTGTCAGAACCAGAAAGAACCATTGAGATTATCTATGCTGATTTCCTTACATTTGAGATAAGAAAACCAGGGTCCAGAGAGGTTAAATGATTACCCAAGGGCAACCAGGCAATTTTATGGACTTCACTCAATCCTTGTGACATAATTTTATCTGTTTTTTGGGGGGAGGGTAATTTTGCCCTGCTACCACTTCTAATATTGATAATGTAATATCAGCAGTAGGTTATTTTTTCTATCTTACAAAACTATGAGCTATTCCAAAATGGGACTGTTAAAAAATCATTTCTGCAGACTTCTCATTTATTGCAGCTTGACAATAAATGCAAGTTAAGTGAGTGAACCACAGTGAGAGGTGAAGTCATTCCAGTTGGTCCTCTGCCTCTGTAATGTTTTTCCCAAGCTAGCATGGATGACATTTTCACCCTTAAAAAATAAGTTTGGAAAACCTTTAAAGATTTGAATCTTTATTTACAAGATACTGAGAAAAGACTAAGGGACAGCACCTAAAATAGCCTACATTTGTACACTACTGGACACTTTACCTGTCTGAAATGTGTGTTCCATTTCTGACATATCAATCAGATAATCATTGATAATGAACACAAATAGTTATTTAATAATTTCATCATGAAATTGTCAGTTCTGCTAGCTAATAACCTGTCTACTAGCCTTTCCTGTCTGAAGTGAGGAGAAGTTCTCCATGGTCTTTGCTAACCTCTAGAAACTGAAAGTCCAAAGAGAGATTTTGAGTTTTTTGTTTTGTTTTTGCAATTACAAGGAACAATGCAAATGGGGGCCACTTGAAAGTGACTCCCTGGAGTTCTTCATGTGTGCTGAGATCTGTGGTGCAGGTCATCAGCTCATTTTGCTTTGAGTAACCTGTAGGGGTCATAGTAAGATCACATACCAAATCCCATGTCATCTTTGAAAGAAAGAGGGAACAATCTGCATTCTGAGAAACATATTTTTGGATCTCTGCAGGGAGTCAGAGATCCATCTCTTGTGCTGTCTCCTCTCTGAAAGTCAAAGCTAACAGACCAAGTTGAATATGGATGAGGTTGCATCTTTGTGACCTTCTTCACCTCTTCCTCTTCTTTAGAAGCAAGCAAGGTTATGGTTGCAGAACATGATTCTCACAGAATCCCACTCCCAGAAGCCAGCATGTCAGGAAAGCAGCTGTGGAATAGTGGATTGAGAGTCAGGAGACCTGGGTTCAAGCCCTGATCTTGCCACTTTTTGATCATGTCACTTTTGTCACTAATCATCTATTAATTCCTCTCTTAAGTAGGGATAATACCTACTTCACAGGGTGGGTGTGACTTTTAAAAATAAATTGTTGATTTTGTTTTTTTAAATTTAAAATGTATTTTTTTAATTTTAAATTTTATATTCATGGAGTACAAGTATATGTTTCTTACATGGGCATATTGTGTACTGGAGAGGATTGGGCTTCTGGAGTTCCCATTCCCAAAATAGTGAACATTGTACCTGATAGGTTTTGAATCCTGGATTATTTCCCTGCCTCACCACTTTTTAGTGTCCCCAATATCTATTATTTTTTATCTGTATGTCCATGAATATCTATTGTTGATATGCCTGTTAAAAATGATAAAGGTAAAATGTTTGGTCCACAGTTGTTGCTCAACAAATGGTATATGTCACTATTATTAGCTTGATTACCATCAGGTTGGGAGAAAACTTTGCTTAATGCTATTAAACTTAAGAATACTGTTTGTCTAACTTTAGGATGCACAAAAATGCCACTTCGGGAGCTTATTAAAACACAGATTCTAGACATTAGCCCCTGAGACTCAGATTCAGTAGGGATGAGTCTAAGAATTTACATTTCTAACATGAGCTCCAGGTGATTCTGATGCAGGTGGTTCATGATCCATACTTTGAGTGAAATGTCATGAAGAGGAAAATGAGCAGTAAACAGGCCTAGCAAATATTTTTTTTGATTCATTGATTGACTCATTGGGGACTCTAGCTCTCACCTGTAGAGGAAACTGAAAGTAGGTATCATTTTATCCCTGAAGTAATCAAGAAATCTCTCCTTATGTCTAATTATATCCTTGCTTCCAATAACCAAAACCCATACCTGTTAGTAAAGATGAGAAAAAGTGATCAGCCCCACTATAAAAACTCTTTAGATATTTGCAGAAAGCAATCTTGTCACTCTTTAGTCAACTCATCCTTTTGCAAGACAACTCCTTTATTTGCTATTATTTTAAGTCACTACTAAGATTCAATAAATACTCCTGAATGAATAAAATTATGATAATACAGGGATAAGGATCAAAGCATATCAGAATCAATGGGACCTTGGAGTTGTTTCTTGTTTGTTTGTTTGTTTTACACTAATCCCTCATTTGACAGATGAGTAAATTAAGACCTACAAGTCGTATCACACATTTGTGACAGGATAAAGATATCAATCCCTGGTTTTCTGCATTCCATTTCTGTACTCTTACAGTTCCAAGACATAGATTCTGATTCATTTTATATCTGTAGAACACCTATACTTTTTCAGGCACCATGCTGGACACAGTAGGGAGTGGAGAGGTGTACTGATCTAAAAGACCAATCGCTGTATTAAAGCAACTCATTGTCTAGTAGAGGTAACATAAAGTTAACAGGCAGTTAGTGAACAACATAATATTTGTGAAGTAGGCATTGTTGCCCCTATTTTACTAAGGTGGAAACTGAGGCCCAGAATGACTGAGTCATTTGCCCAATACCCGATAGTATCTAAAATAGCCTGAATTTGAAACACAGTCTTTTAATTTATTTAATTGACAAATATTTATTGCAGGCTTACTTAATACTTGCTGATACTATGCTAGACATTCACTGTGTAACCATGAAGAGAAGGACAACCACCATGCCTGTGTAATAGTCAAGAACGGAGATTAATCAGTCAAACGACAGATCTCATGGTTATAGGGTATCTGTTTTCTCTCCCACTTTAAGCTAATGACCAACTGGCTTCAGTAGCTCTGGGAATATCAAAAGGAAAGAACGACAGCTTCAGAGAGCTCAGGCAAAGAAAAGTAATTCTATCTTGCCTAACAAAGTTGAAGACATAATCCATGGAAAGTCAAATTGATCTTTCTTACTCTTGAGAAGCCCAACTGCTAGAGCCCCCCAACGATGAATGACCCCATCTTGAGGCTGTAATTAAATTTGCCACAATTATGTTCCCAGCAGTCAAATGCTGGGGTGTTGAAGAAAAGAAACACATCCTGGTTGTCCCCATCTGCGTTAAATGTTGAATTATCTTACAGTTGATAGTTCTCTAGATTTCTCGACCTTTAAATGCCGAACACTACATGCCTGTTGAATTTTAATCAATTTATTTTTTTCAACTGGAAATGTCAGACTTCTGTATGGAATTACTCGGCACTGCTGATGTGACAAAGACTCAAAGTTCAGTGTCTGAAGTCATGGAATAGCAGAGGATCCAGCATGCATCAGGAGACATAATTTGCACACAGCCAAATAAGGAAGCAAGAGAACACTTTCATTTAGAGGTTTGGCATACTGAATTTTTTTTTTTTTTGGTTGCTTATCCTCCAGATTGAATTAAACTACTCAGAACTACTAATGCCTTGGACCATGTCACTAAGAAAGCTGAAGAGGGAAGATGATTTCTGATTTATAAAATGCCTACTGTGTGTCTGTAAACGTAACTTCATTTAATCCTCACACAAACTCTGTGACAGAATAAAGAATTTATGATTCCCATTTTATAGAAGAGGAAACTGAGGTTCCAAGAAATGTACTAGTTACTGTAGAGCTTGTAATTGCACAGAAGACTTTAAACTGTGACTTACTGACTCCAAAACTCATGCTCTTGTCATTACATCAACTGCCCAAAACAGAGTCAATATTTCTTTACCATTTCTTAGCATGAGAGGCAGTCTTCAGATATGCTTAAGATGAATACAACTGGCTGCTTTTTGCTACCTAATTTTCTTTTTTTTTTTTTATTGTGAAGTTGTGAGGTACAGTTAAGGGTTAGGTATACAATTGCGTTTCATTCAGGCACCCTGTTGATATGGGGTGTTTTGTTACCTAATTTTCATCTGCTCTCGGCTTAATTAACCTGGAGACTTCATAGTTGTGTATATAAGTAATCAGGTAAAGAACTTTCTTAATATTTGTCTTCTTAAAAAATTATGTCTAACATGTTTTCCACCATATAGACACTGGTCTGACCACCAGGAATAATGCTTGGCACATAGTGGCTGCTATTTGTTGACTTTTTTGCAATTATTTTTCTCTCTCTCTCTCTTGCTTGCTCTTGCTCCCTCTCCCTTTTTCTCTCTCTCTTTTAGAATCAGGTTCTCACTCTGTCCCCTAGGTCAGAGTGCAGTGGCACAATCACAGCTCACAGCCAACCTCCTGGGCTCAGGCGATCCTCTGGGCTCAGGCAATCCTTCTGCTACAGCCTCCCAAGTAGCTGAGACTAAGGTGTGTGGCACCATGCCCAGCTACCTTTTTGAATTTTTATGAGACAGGTCTCAATATGTTGCCTAGGCTGGTCTAGAACTCCTGGGCTCAAGCAATCCTCTCGCCTCGGCTTCCCAGAGTGCTGGGATTATAGGCATGAGCCACCACACCCAGTCTTCTCTCTCTCTCTCTTCTTATTATATGTTCCAGCATTTATCTCTAGGTTAAGAAAATGCCAAACTAATCTTAGAAATTCATGGATTTTCCCATTTCCCCAACTGGCTAAATAAAGCTAACTTTTAAGTCACAGAACAGGCCCAGAAGTAATAATGGAGAAGTTGAACTTCACTAATCATCACCTAGTTTTACCTCTTAAGATTATGAACTTTATAGCAATTTGGATGGGCTTAGAGTCTATAATACCGAGTGATCTATTACAGAAACAAAGAACAGTGTATCATGTGTTGTCACTCGTAAGTGGACCTTGAACAATTATCATAATACAAGGATTGTCAGTACTGGGAAATTGCTGGGGGTAGTGGGGCAGGATTGGCAGTAGTGGAATTCTGCCAGGAGAGGGGAGCACACCTCATCAACAAGGGTATCTGCATAATGAACATTTATATACTTAACCTCGAATTGTTCCCCACATCTTTAAAATAAACAATTTAAAAAAATAATTAAGAAAAGTCTGTTTGTTCAAGTCCATAACCCCATAGCCCCACACTTCTCCTACATGCCCACTTTTGTCTAGAGATCTATCTGCCTAGCAGCTTTGGCAGACAATAAATTTCTAGGCAGGAACCAACTTGTCCAGAGCTGTGACTGAATCCTAGCTTCATCTACCCAAAGAGGGTGGTGTTAAAAGCTTATTTAAGCAGCTAACAGCAGACAGGCTCAGGGTTTTCATTTGGCTTTTCCATCTACTGGTTTCCTGGGGGGGGGGGGGGACTTGTAAATGCCCCAGTTTCATTTGTTGCCACATATTCTACATCTTCAATTCAAAGGGTAGTGAGCTCAGATGTACACAGTGGCTGAACCGATAATGTGTACATCCGCTCAAAAGAATTAGTGACTATTACTAATGCTATTAATATTACTTAGCTTCAGCAGATTGTCCTTAGGGGAAAACTGGCCCTATGCTTCTATACCTTCCAATTTTCTAAAGGATTCTAAAATCTAGATATGTATATGAAATCTTCCAATCTTAAATACTGTTTCAAATGTTCTAAGGTTACTGTGTGGTTGTGGAAATCACTCTTCTAGTTCTTTGATCCTCTGTGATCTGTGTTTTCTTTTTTTAAAACTTTTATTTTAAAGATGTGGGGTACAATTCAGGGTTAGGTATACAAACGTTGTTTATGCAGGTACCTTTGTTGATGCGGTGTGCTCCTCCCTCCCCTAGCAGTTTCCCTCAACTGCCAATCCCACTCCCACCCCTGGCAGTTTCCCACTACTACCAATTCCTTTCTTATAGTATAATTGTTCAAGTTCTGCTTATGAGTGAGAACATATGGTACTCTGTTCTTTGTTTCTGTGATAGATCACTGAGTATGATCAACTCTTAATTCCTGTTCTTTTTTTTTTTTTTTTTTGAGTTGGAGTCTCACTCTGTCGCCCAGACTGGAGTGCAGTGGCCGCTCCCGGCCGGACACCACAGCCTCGCCTGCCGGGCTCCAGCGATCCTTCCGCCTCAGCCTTCTGGGTAACTGGAACTACAGGCGCGCGCTACCACGCCCGGCTAATTTTTTGATTTATTGTAGAGATGAGGTCTCGCCAAGTTGTCCAGGCGGGTCTCGAACCCGCGGGCTCAGGCAATACACTCACCTCAGCCTCCCAAAGGTGCAGGATTACAGGCTGAGCCACCGAGCCCGGCTCTTGTTCTTTTCTTTATGCTTATCCTGCTATCTAGAATGCTTGGCCCTCTGGCTCCACCTACCCACATTCTAAGATGCTAGGAAGACTCTCCATGGCTGTAATTGACCTTTCTCTCCTCTGAGTTCCCATGATATGCTTTAAGGACTCGAATCAAATGCAATACGTTATAGACTTAGAATTTTTATGTAAATTTTCATTCTCCTCTTCTCATATATCTCTAGAACTAGTACTCAATAAATAGCTCTTGAGAAAAAGTAGTAAGTGATTGAATGAATGAACTAATAAACAAATAAAGAGGAAACGTGGTATAACAGAAAGCATAAGCTTTTGGAGACAAACTTTTGTCTTTGAGTTCAAATTTTAGATCTGTCACTCTTTTTTTTAATAATCTTTTTTATTTTTATTTTTATTTTTTTTGAGTTGGAGTCTCACTCTGTCGCCCAGATTGGAGTGCAGTGGCCGCTCCCGGCCACTGCAGCCTAAACCTGCTGGGCTCCGGCGATCCTTCCGCCTCACCCTTCCATGTAGCTGGAACTACAGGCACGTGCTACCACGCCTGGCTGATTTTTGATTTATTGTAGAGATGAGGTCTCGCCAAGTTGTCCACGTGGGTCTCAAACCTATGGGCTCAGGCAATCCACTCACCTCAACCTCCCAAAGTGTGGGATTACAGGCTAAGACACTGAGCCCTGCTAGATCTGTCACTCTTGATCTTAGAAATACTACTCTTGTCTATAAAAGGACAAAGACCTCTACAATGCAAGGCTGTTGTGATGATCAGTGAAAATGAGGGTCAGAGCCTGGACCCATGCTTTTATTTCTCCTATTGCAGTGTTTCTCAGACATGGCTGATCATAAGAATCACTGAGCCATCTGTTGTAATCATCCTGATTCCAAGGATCACCCAAGGACTATTGCATCAACACCTCTAGAGGGATAGTCTAGCGATGTGTATTCTTACGATCAGGAGAGCTTGGGAAATAAAGCACATTACTATTTCTGTTTCTTCAATAGCAGCTTCTGGCTGTCTCAAGATATTTAACCTGCTAAGGTTATCCTCAACTATTTTAAAAAATGAAACAAGCCCTTCCCCCCTACCCTACTCTTATATGGTTATATTTTTATGAGTAAAAGCAGCCATTGGAGATTTATTAATAGGAGTCTTATTAATATGAGACATCTTGAAAATTATTTTAAAAATGTATTTCCTTATTAGTTAAGATTCCATTAAAATGCTAGCTCCATAAAGACTGGGATTTTGTCTGCTTTGTTTGTTGCTATATCCCTAGAGCTTAGAACAATGCCTAACACATAGGTGCTTGGTAAATGTTCTTTGAATAGGATCAGAGAACTCATTTCACAGCACATATGCTCAAAGAATAGATTCACATTTTGAATATCAAATGGTTTTCCTGCCTCAATTCTTAATCTCAAACAGCAACTGTTGTAGAACCATGCAAAGGACACCTCAAGATTCAGCTCAAAATTTCAATAGCTGAAATGTAGCAGGATTGTTTACAGTTCTATTTCAATCCTTTACTTTCTATTTAGTCACTTCCTGAAATGTCCAAGCACATACCTTCATGATCTATATCCAAGGAATGGATGAGAAAGATGAAATACAAATCTTAATATTGCCATTCACTGTAGCAGGTCTCTAGAAATATTTCTGATAAAAATAAGTAAGGAATCCTGAAAGTGTGTGTGTGTGTGTGTGTGTGTGTGTGTGTGTGTGTGTGTGTGTGTGTGAAATTACAATGGAAAGAAGTAGAAGTAGAAATGACATGATTGGTACACTGGTTTAAACAACTGTATATTGAGAAAATAAAAAAAAGCAATATATATTTTACACAATCCAGGAGATCCACATTATGACACACTGAATAAATCAAGAGTTATTTATAATTTGACAATTTATCAAAAATATAAGTAGTAAGTGAAACAAAAATGTCTTTTGTGAAATTAAGAGGCAAGATAAGGGCTAGCTATAAAGTGTCCAAGACACGAAAGCAATAAATAAACAGCAAGCAAATAAATAGCTTAATATATAAATAAATAACAAAAGCAAATGCTACAGTATCAAAAAATACTGAATATGTAACTGAATAGGATCATGGGGGAAGATAATTTAAGATTTCACAATTGAAATAAAAAGATCTTTACTTAGTTTTTCCAGTTTCAGTATTGTCCCTTTGGTAGAATGACCTTTTTTTCTACTTGTTATTCTTTCCATTTAGTAGAATTATACACTAATGTCCTTTGTCATGTGGTTTTGGTGTGACTCTGAGTGCTGTAGGTAGTCACATGACTTTCTTTGGCCCATGATACACTCGCAGACCTGTCATGAAGAGAGGCTTTGAATGTGCTTGTTTGAAATGTCTTGGCCTCTTTACTTCTCTTCCTCATGAGAAGAACATTCCCTGGATAGCCTCTGGGCTTAGAATAAAATACCTGTTATAGGAATCTGACATTCGACATGCATAGAATTCCCTCCTACCCTTCTCAACTTTATAGGCAACCAATAAACTAGTGAGTGTGAAATTCAAAATCATAAGTGATTTTGTTGTGAACCACAAATATTTTATGTGACACAATCACAGTAATATTTGATTACTACAGTTTGCATAAACCTGTTGTTTCCAACAATGACTAGTATCATGCAAAGTTCACATCATGTAAATTGCCTTAGCCTCTTGCATATATGGAACTTGGACTGTAGGAAACAATTCAATTTATAGCATCTGGTACAACCTCATGTTGCTGTTTATGACAGACTAGGCAGTATGTATACAAAAAACTAGTTGTAGACATGAAATCTTAAAGACACTTGAAATTACCTTGAACACTAACTGTAAATGGAGGTGGGGGCATGTGGTCTTATGCCTGATGGTGGAGGAAATCTTTATTGGGTAAGAAATATTATATTGTGCTTCAGTAATAAACTCAAAATCTCAGTGCTTTAGCAAATCTGTTTTATTTTTTACTCTGCAAAGTCCAGGTGATCTTCCAAAGTAATCGTCCTCCATAAGGTGACTCATTGACACAGGCTGGTGGAGGCTCCACCATTCTATAGCCATTTGGAGGCATGGACTCCACAGTCAATGTGACAGGTAGGGGTTAAAAAGCGTCTCATATAGGCAATTATTTCATTTCAGAAATAACCCATTATTTCTTCCTCTTATAACCCATTGGTCAGAACTAGACACATGGATCTATCTAACTCACTATAAGGCAGTAAGAAAGTAATTTATCTTGTACCTGGAGGAGGAATGAAGCTAGATATAAGTAAACACTGGAAATCTCAGTCACAGAGTCATATTGTATATTTTATTAAGTGAAAAAGATAATCAGTGAATTGTCAATGTACAAATGATAATTACCATGTGAAAATCACATGATAATCTTCATCTGACTGACGTGTGAACACACTTTTTAAAAGGTATCCTAGCATATAACTAGTGATACATACATTTAAAGTTAATGTCTCTATTATCATGAAAGAATATTCAGCAAGTTCTCACTGGTACTCTGAGTAGTGGACGCCGTCAAGAAATCAATTTCTATATCTCTGTCTAGGGTAATAAACTTATCTAAGATAATTGGAATCCCACATAGGAAAGGGTACAACCTTTTGAGCCCCTTTGGGAGCGGAACTGTGAAGGATATGAGGTAAAAAGATGGACCATTTAAGTCTCTCCATAGACCTAAATAGCTTTTGGTAGACAAAACATACCCAAATTGCTCTAAAGTCATTCAACCATTAAAAATTCTATGTAACAGAGAACTGTGTTAAACTGAAATAAGACACCAAGTAGACATGCAGAATTCCTGAGAGGGTACGGAAATAAAACAACTCCACTCTGGAGGTCCTGGTTGGCAGGAGGGGGTCAATCATGGGAATTTGTAGCCACAGCTCATAATTCATGATACAGGCAACATTTAGCTAGCGTATAATGGGCTGCACTCTCCAATAAGACATCAGTGCCCAAAGTACTGAAATTGTGAATTGGGCAAAATAACCACAGGGATAATAAAACTGTTTTATAGGCTTAGAAAAATAGAAAGTGGTGTTTTGAAATGAGTCATGCAGTACAATTTGTAGGTCCATACAGGAAGAAAAATTGGTAATAGTTAGAGAGTTAATAAGAAAACGCTAGATGGAAACCATGCCTTCCTGTCTCGAGTATGATTTTATTTACAACATCTCCATTGGGTGTAAAAAGTTAAATCTATCTAGGAAGTAACAATGTCTAGACATGACCCCCAGAAGTGTCATTTTACTTTTGTTCTTCCAAGCACTTATGGTAAATTTGTAACTAGCCCAAGCATCCACACCTCCTATGTACCCTGCAGGACCGCAGTTTCCATTTTCCCAGCTCAGCACAGAGTCCTAGGGACCTGTTCATGTGGTTTCTAAAAAACTATCTAGTTTTGTTTTAAGGAACAGTGGGTGTCATAGGTGACATTGCTCTAGTGGTGAGAAAAGATTGTGTGATTCTAATATTAGGATGAGAAACCATCTATATCCACACAAAAGAAGTAATAAGTGCTTCTGTCGGTGTTCTTGAGAGGCAACCTCCTTCAAGGCTATAGGGTCCATTACTATTAGCACCACTAATTCCCTGAGGATAAGTTGTATAATTCAGAGTCTGCAGTGTTTGGGTCAAAATTGTTAAGAGCAAGGGGTGTCTAGAAGTGTCCTTCTTAAATATAACATTCTGAGGTATATTAGAACTTGCCTCATTTGTAGATCATCTTACATAAAGTGGAAAACACGAGTCCATCACTTTATATATTACATAAATATTACATACCTATATGTTACATGTATGTGTGTGTCTATGTGTGTATATGTATATATGTATATATTTGAGTGTCTGTATAAATAAAGAAATATGGAAACAAATTAACAATTAAAAGCTTGTGAATGAAGATACCTAAGCTGCTGGAGTAGAAACTCTCCATGCTTGGCCACTTGGATAGTGAAGGGTTAATTGTTATTATTTTAGTGGCCCTATGCTGCCAGGAAACATCACCTTCCTTCATTAAGACTCTGGCCAAATACCAGGATTTCTATGCCTTGAAGAGCTGAACAATACCACACTCACCTTTTCTTTCAAATAGTTAGAAAAAATTCAATGATGATAAGCATCAGATACTTTTGGAAAACCTTTCTCTGCAAGTCATTTTTATAGTTGTAAGCATTTCTTTATCTGGTGATAGGAATGGATTTGATATACTTTTACCTGGGGAAAAAAGACCGAGTGTGAGCCATGCAAGTCTCAAGGGATAATTTATGTAAGTCACAATAAAGGTAGAGGATAAGTATTGAGGTATTCTGAAGTCTTTTAGTTATAGATTATAATGCCTACAAATGAGGCATTACATCATAATATAATATATTTCATGCTTTTCACTTTGTCATATTTCTATTTGTTAATCAGAGAAACCTGACCTACTTTGTAATATTTCAATTAGAGGGCAAGAGACGCCTGTTAGACTCCCACATAATAAAGGAAAAGTCATAACTGGATGATACTATTGTCAGACACGTTGAGGAGGTGGAAAAAAATTAAAGAATTCACCCCAGAAGTGGGCCAAAAACCCAAAGCAGAAATACATGCATAATACAAACATACATACACATATGTATGCATATGTATATATTTGTTATTTATATGTAAATATATATGTATATACTGGGGTGCCAAAAAATGTATATGCATTTTAAGAGATGTTATCTATGTATTCTTTTTGCACTGATAGTAACCACTTTAAGCACCTCTCGTAATTGCAGAAGTCAAATGTGACTTGTGTTCAACTTTTGTTATCGGTATATATTACAATTTTAATAAGTCTTTTTTTCTTTTTTAAAATGTGTATACATTTTTCGCATCGTATATATATATATATATATAACAAATATATACATATGCATACATATGTGTATGCATGTTTGTATTATGTATGTATTTCTGCTTTGGGTTCTTGGCCCACTACTGGGGTGAATTCTTTAATTTTTTTTCACCTCCTCAACATGTCTGACAATAGTATCATATACTTATTGTGTGTGTATATATATATATATATATATATATATATATATATTTACTTGTTATTAACTGTTTTCTTAAATAGAATAATAACTATTCTTTTTTATGTGTACCACTTACAGTTTAATCATGTCCATTCACTGCTCTATAAAAAGAATCAAGTACATCTTTGCTGATTCCTAAATATCAATAGCCCCCTAATATTTGTGGGGTTCTTCCATCTCTGCTTGTCACATCTTCCTCTTATTGTTTTCATGTAAATTATTTATCTCATTTTCATCTTACCTTATGCAGGTTTTTCTTTCTTCCTGTCATTAAATTATTGGACCCATTTTTTTTTTTTCTTGAAGCAAAATAACACTTACTGAGAGACTTGGGGTCCTAAAGGAGCTTAAATCACACTGTGGTAAACTAAAATGGAATGTGACAATAAAATGTTTTAATTTGTGAGATTCATCACATTCTCATTGTTTTAATTTGTGAGATTCATCACATTCTCATTGTTTTAATTTGTGAGATTCATCACATTCTCATTTTTTATGTCTCTCTGTTTTATATTTCCTTCTCAGTAGGGAAGAGAGGTGTAATTCATCCATCGTCCTCAAATCACAATATACATTGTGTATAAATATAACATTTCAGGTCATCAAATATTAGCCAAGAGGCTTCATTTTCTCATTGATTGTCTTCTCCTCAGGCTCAAAATTCTCTGGGTCCTCTCTCTCCTAAGACCCTGTACCCAACAATGCATGTTCGTGCACATACATGTACATACCCCCCCCAAACATGCAAAATTACCTTTCTCCTCACTTGATACCTAGCCTCCTTCTCTCTTTCTTTGGGTTTATCTAGGAATCTCAAAATCTTTCTCATTAAAAAAATATATACAGTAGTGAAACTCTCTTTTCACTTTGCCCCAGCCAATCCACTTTATATTCTCAATCAAAGCAACCATTAAAATGAAAGGGTAAAGCCATTACTTTAAAGAGAAATTACCATGCTATCCTAGAAGCAGTTCCAGGCAGTCATGACTCCACAGAATGGGACTGACCCACTGTAAGCTCCGTGGTGGGAGGGAATGTTTCTGTTGCGTTCTTTGCTATCACTTCAATTACTAGAAGCTTGCCTGACTTATAATAGATACCCAATAAATCCTTGCTTAAAAAAATCAGTTCAAATGGCTTATTCTTTGCATTTAAAAATAAAAGGCAAGAAGAATGCAAAAATTGTATTGCTTAGAGGTAGAATTTAAGGCCCTACTGATACTGGGTAATGGAGATACTTCTGGAAAACTGGGTCTTCCTTGACCTTCTCAAAGACACTAGAGTGCTACCATCACTTAGTTTCTACTATTGCAGCCTTCAGGTTGCTCTGACTCTCTTCTTCAGCAGAGTGAACTAGTACTTTGAATTCCTTCACCAGAATAAAGGTAGCAACCATCTTTCTTGCTTCCTCTTCAGAGTATGTGCCTACACTCTTCCCTTGGCCTTGATTACAATTCTCAACCACATGCCTTCACACTCCCTGCACATACCCAAACTCATACACAATACACGTGTGCATTCACACTTTGCCTAACTAACTCCCAGTCATTTTTTAATATCTCAGCTCATATCACTTCCTCCCTAAGACTTTCTTTGTCTCAATCCTGACTAGGTCAGTATTCCTATTAGATCACCCTTAACAATGTACACTTCTCAGTGCAGGTTAACTATGTACTTGTTATGTTATTTCACAAATATTCCTCCCCTCCCAACCCCTTGGAATATAGACCTACCATACTGTTATATACTTCCTAGGATCTCAAAAATGATCCAACAAATGAGTCAACAGGAGTCACTCTAAATGTGGTAACTGCCACTATTCCAAGTGATGAATTATCTAGCTCTAAAGCTGACATGAAAATTGTGAATTGAACTGGTAGGCAAAGACCATAGAACAATAGCCATGAACACAACAAAATCAACTAAGAGCAAAACTTTTCACCATGTGCCTCCCTCACTAATCACAAGCACCATTCACATTTGAAAATGAGCTTGGCTGAGAACTATTGATTTTCTCTTCACTCTACTCCAGGCTTTGTGCTGAGACTCCTGCTCTCAAGAGGTAGAACACCCTGCCCTGATTCCACTTGGCCTTGGTTTGCCTCCAGCTTAGACATGACTGCCTAGCCGTCAGATTTAATTAAAGGGCAAGACAATAGCAACAATAACAGAAGCAGGATAGTTGAGAGACCTTGCTTGTTCTGTAAAACAGAACATTAAGGGGAGTTTTCAAAAAGGCAAATGAACAGAGCAAAGGTCCCCAGAGCTATTGCTCTGCTTGGCGGTGGAGAGGAGGCAGCTCCATAGGTCTTCGAATCCCTTGCATAGTAGACAGGCAGTGCAGGAAGCAGGACTGATCTGTGCACTGTGGCCTAGAGACGCAAGTTAGAGGTTCTGGAAGACAGCATCAGAAACAGAACTCTAAACAGTCAGACCAGATCTGAGATGGTAGTTGAAGGTGATCATCCAGAAGGCTGTTGCACCCATAGCTGCCTACTCAGGTTCTTGGCCCTAGGTGGACAGCAGCCAGTTGGCATGGACAGCTGGGGGTGGATTACAAGAACAGTAGAAGGTGACAATAGCGGTGAATGAGGGTAAGTTTCCCACAATAGGAAGAAGGTGGGCAATGGTCATGGCAAATGCCTACATTAGGGCAGATGTATGGTCTCCCATATGATGTCTATCAGTCCTCCTTCTGCCACAAGCCTTACTTTCCTCTCTTATGGTCCCACAGTACATTCTTCAACCTTGAATCACATACTTTCCCCTCTTCTCTCCCTTATTGTAGTTTAGCATCGCAACATCCCACACAAAGCCTTCTCATTATAAAATATGTATGTAGGGAGTGGGGAGAAAAACTGAGGGACCGAGTCAAAATCTTTGGGAATGGTTAGGGCAGAGAAACCTAAGGAATTTTTATCCCATGCCTCAGATACGCTCTAAGAAATACTTAGTTTTAAAAAGAGGTAAAAACAGCTGGGCGTGATAGCTCACATCTGTAATCCCAGTACTTTGGGAGGCTGAGGATAGAGGGTTACCTGAACCCAGGAGTTCAAGACCAGCTTGGACAGTGTGGCAAAACCTTGTCTCTACAGTAATTAAAAAAATTAGCTGGTTGTGGTGCTTGCCTCTGTAGTTCCAGCTACTTGGAAGCTTGAAGCAGAAGGATCACCTGAGCCCAGGAGGTTGAGGCTGTCGTAGGCATGATTGTGCCATTGTACTCCAGCCTCGGTGACAGAGTGAGACTCTGACTCAGTAAATAAAATAACATAAAATAAGAGGGGGTGGTTTTCTTCCATCTCTCCCAATTTTTATTTGAAACATTTTCAACCCTAAGAGAATCTAAAAGAATATTATAGTAAATACATCAATAGCCCTCATCTAGAGTGACTGTACTCTCATTTTGCCACATTTGTTTTATCTGTGCGCGCACGCGCGCACACACACACACACACACACACACACACACACACACACAGAGGCTTTTTTTTTCTGAATCACTTAAAAACAACTTGCAGACATTATGACAACTTCAACCCTAAATATTTTAGAATAAATCTCTTGAGAACAAAAACCTTGTCTTATGTAACTATTCTACCATTATCACACCCAAGGAATTTAACACAGATGTGGTAGCTGCCTTACAAGCAGCCCACATTCAAATTCTCCCAAGTGTCCTCCAAATGTCCTTCATAGTTCTTTTTAAAAATCCAAGTTACAATTAAAGGCCTATTATTGCATTTGGTTTAGGTATCTCTCTCTCTTTTTTTTTTTTTTGAGTTGGAGTCTCACTCTGTCACCCAGACTGGGGTGCAGTGGCCGCTCCCGGCCACCGCAGCCTCAACCTGCTGGGCTCCGGCGATCCTTCTGCCTCAGCCTTCCAAGTAGCTGGAACTACAGGTGTGCGCTACCACGCCCGGCTAATTTTTGATTTATTGTAGAGATGAGGTCTCGCCAAGTTGTCCAGGCGGGTCTCGAACCCGCGGACTCAGTCAATCCACTCACCTCAGCCTCCCAAAGGCATGGGATTATAGGCTGAGCCACCGAGCCTGGCTGGTTTAGGTATCTCTTTATTCTTTTTAAAAATACAGTAGCTCCCTACATTAGTCATGCATGTATGCAAGTATATATATTTTTTTATCTAACTCAGTCTCTCATCTATTATCTCTATCTACCCACTCATCTATCCTCCCTGTCTATCTCTCTATCATCTTCTTTTATGTCATTGGTAGTTTTGAGAGCCTGAACTAGTTGTCCTACAAAATGTCCCCAAATTTTGGATTTTTCTGTTTCTTCCTAAGAAGACTCAAGTGAAACATTTTTGGCAAGATATTGTGTAATTGACATTGACTCACATCAGGTGGTACATAATGCCATTTTAGCCTTTTATTAGTGTTGCTAAATTTGATCACTTGATAAAGATGGTGGGGTGGCCATCAGGTGTTCCCATGATAAAAGATCTATTTTCTTCTGTAATTAAGAAGTGACCTGTGGGATGGCATCTTGAAATCCTATGTATATCCTGCTTTTCAAGAAACTTTAGCCAACGACTTAAACTTCTGTTTTTAATCCTTTGTTGAATCAATTATTTCTTTGGCAGTTACAAAATGGTAATTTTCTATTTCTATTATGTTTTCTCTAATCCTATGACATATATTACCTAACATCTATGGAAAATTATTTTTCTTTTTAAAGGGTTGTGTGTGTATGTGTGTGTTATGTGCATTATGACTTAAAGACAAGACCCAAAATTGCATAGGAATAAAGCACACAATACTGATCATATCCAGCTGTAAATGCTCCACATGTGGTTCGGTGCTTTCCTTTATGACTGGTCTTGGATGTGGATCTCAAACCCTCCAAAATCTGTGGATGAGTCAGTACCACAGATGCCTGCTTCGTCCTGGCTCTTTGAGCATGAGAAAATCACCAATACTGTATGAGGAATTTAGGTAATCTACACAGGAGTCAAAAAAAGGGAAACACTCTTGTAAGTCATACACATAAAATTCCTTGTTAGGGGATAGGGTTAACCCAGTAGGGGACTGGCTAGGCATGGAAATAGGGCAGGAAATATTAGGAGCCCACTTGAAATAGTTCTAGTTAGGGGGTTGCCTATGTACAACTACTGATAGAGCAGTAGTTTATCTTTTAGAGCACAGACCAGGTAGAAAAAGAAAAACAAAAGAAAATGTACAAGAAACTGAAGTCTCAATATATGTCAGAGACAAGTAGGAAAGGAAGATACAGGCGCTCCCTTGTTTATTTCAGAACCCCCTGAATCTGTTGTGGATGTAATACAGACTCAACTCTCCTCAAAAGAGTCCTTTACTATGGGAGACCAGACTGGTTAATTGAATCAAGTCTGATTGGGGCAGCCATAGTTGAAGGGCTGTCCACAGGCAGGGCTGTTCACCATGGTACTCTTGCGTCTCCTCATCTGGTCTCTGTGGCTCAGTTCCCATGGGATTTGGTCTTATGTGGCATCAACAGCAAAGCGGAGATGTAATCTCTCTATTTGAACCTGGCAAGGAAGTTCCTGAGGAGATTAAAGAAGGGGAAAGTGAGTGCATGTGTGGGCGGGGGTGTAGCAGCAGGGAGAAGAGGGAGAGACAAGTGTGTTTAAGTCAGTAGAACAATCAGTACTAGGTTGGAGCAATTTTGAGATTAGGGCTTTGGGTTCTACTTTTTTATATTATTTTTTATAAAAAGAAACAATCTCTGGTGAAAAAGTCGTGCTGCTCTATTGTTGTAATCTCACCTCCACTCACACAGTTTCTCGCTGTTTCATTTCTGACCCACTTTCTTCATCTCCTTCGCTTGTTTCCTTCAAGAACAGTTTTAGCTCCCAACCCCAGCCAGTACCTTGCTTAAATTGCTTTAATCTCCAAGTGCTTCTTATATTGATTTTAAACAGTTAAGCTGCCAATCAACTTCTCTCCTTGTGCAGCAGTCGAGGGCAGAGAGATTAAAACAACAAACAAATAAGGCTGGAGCTAGGAAGTTGGTTAGAATTTCCAAATGAATGTTAGCAGTTACCAGAGTCTCCTGTTTTGCCCTTCTGCCTTGGAGGTGCAAGATTATTATGAAGAAACTAGGTTTGTAATGCTAATAATAGCCAGTACTTAATGAACAGTTGCTCTGTGCCAGGAGCCATTCTAAATACTGTATTCATATTAACTCACTTAATGCTCACAATAATTCTATCAGGTGAACACAGATGAGGAAACTGAAGCATAGAAGGAAAGATTAAGCGACTTGTCCAAGGTCACACAGCTGTAAATGGCAGAGCATGTTTCCAAAGTCGGTTTGGTTCTAGAATATGAACTCATGGCCAGCAAGCTCTTAGGACTCTTGTGTATTGCTAGAAAATCTCCACCCAGCAGAGAGTGGAGCAGAAATACGGTCTTCCAGGAAAACAGAGAGTCAGTTGCAGTCAAAAGAGGTGAAAGGTTGTATACCCTTTAATCCAATAAACATGCACCAAGCCCTGGTTTTGTACAAGCACCAAACATCACCTTGGAGTTGCAGAGATGCTAAGATGCAATTACAACTTACAGGGATCTTAAAGTCTAACAGAGTTCCATCACAGAACAGATAACCAATCTACCAGGGAAGAGGGGAAGATGATGTTTGGAAGAGGAAGATGAAGCAGGACCATGATTAAGCAGCTCTTCCCTCAAGTCATGGCTCAAACCTCACCTCTTCCACAAAGCTTTCTCTAGCCAACTTCTGCTGCTTCTCTTTTATCCTATTACTCACTGTTGAACACTGCAACAGTTGAGTCACCTGTTTGTCTCTTCCACTACATCGGGGACTTGCAGATGACAGACATCATGAGGGTCAAATCTGGCTCTCCGCCTGTTGTCATAAATAAAGTTGTATAGGAACACAGACACAGTCATTTATTTACATCATATTTATGACTGCTCTTGAGCTACAACAGCTGAATTGAACTGTTGCATCAGAGACTCTCTGGATTGTAAAGGCTAAACTATGTACTATGTGTTCTTTTCCAGAAAAAAAGTTTACTGACTCCTACAGTAGGCTATGAGCTTTGTTAGGGCATGGAGCTCAGCCTTTGTTTCTGAATCTGCAGTAGCCAGCACTACAGGAGTAGGGTCATTTTGGGTAAAGTTAACATCTGCCATCCTTGCAACATCATTTAAGCTTGGCCTGGGGTAGATTTTTAAAATGATAGGTTCCTGCTGGACAGAGAAGCAGAGAGGAGGTTGGAACTCCTACCCAACTCTTCTGTTTCCCAATTCAGCATGGATGGGTGATTTAGCAAACAATTGCAGACCTGCTGAAACCACTCTGCAAGAACTAACACACATAAGGAAGAGAGACTTGGGGGCAGGTGGAAAGAATAAAGGCAAAATAGACCACAAGTGGGCTAACTTGACACTTTAATTTTCCTAGGGGGGGTGACATAACTTCTGTGACAGGTAGGTTATTTTGGTTCTTCATTAGGACTCTTATTAATATGGTGTTGGAAGACTCTAACTGCACCTGCTGTGTTAGGAATGGTAAAGTGGTGTGTATAATATCACATCTATCTTGGGAAGGACAGAACAGGAGCTAGCGTGAGGGTGGGCAAGCAACAGATTGGACAGTGGATAGAAATTACCTGCACAATTTCTGTGCTCTGAGCTGGTAATGAGCCCAGGGTGTCTGAATGAACACTTTATCCAAGCAATTGCTGGCAAGAGGGTCATCCGTCTTGAAAGAGAACATTTTCACCTGAACTGCAGCACCATGAAAGAGCTCAGCTGGTCTGAACATGACTGGTGCCTTGGCTGGCAATTTCCCCCTCAAGTGGTTTGTGGGGAACAGTGCAGTTTTCAGTGGTCTGCAAAGAGGCCTAGGAGTCAGGAGGGAGGTGTAAACCTGCTGAAAAGAGGTGACCTGTTATCTCTAATTTGTATGACTAAGAGATTGCCAGAGAGAGGCAGGCTGAGCTTTGTGTTGTTGTTGTTGTCCTTAAAGATCTTGTTGTGTTGTGTTGATTTTCAACTTGAATCAGAAGCCCCTGAATGCTATCAGAGCTGTGTTTTTCTTACCTATGGGGCAGCTGAGAATCTCAGTTTCTTTGTCATAGATTGGGAGTCATTAGAACTCCAGGTTTAAAGGGATGTTAAGGTCATAAAGTTCTATCATTTAACTGACTGTTAAAGTTTAATTAGGAAGCTCTGATGACAGATCATGAGCAGGTTAACATGAACACCTCCTTTCTTGAAGAACTGAGATCTTCCCAAAGCATACCACAATATCTTGGGCCAATTTAACTATTAGAAAGTTGTAGACAATCTGCTTCATATTGTACCAATAGCTGTCTCCTTCATGTCACAGAATGAGCCTAATCTTGCTTCCACATAATGTCTTATGTATTTGCAATTTGCAGATGGCTTCCTTTCTACCCCTACCACCCACATCATGAGTATTCTTTTCTCTAGGTTATATAACCCGATTTCCTTTAACTTTTCCCATAGACATGGTTTTGATTCCACTCACAATTTTAATAGAGTTTTTTGAAACATGCCTCAACCTGTCTTTAGCCTTTTAGTTACTATCCAGAATGAATGCAGTGATTCAATGCTCCTTTCCTCCTGCTAAATGTGCTCCTCTCTCACAAGGCAAAATGCCCTCTCTCACAAGGCTCTCAGACATCAAAAATAATCATTTCCCAAGGAGAAGCCCTCATATTCTTATTGTAAGTTTAAGTCCAAAGACAAACAAGCATTTAATGGGGTTTTTAGCCACTGTGGATCCCCCACCCTCTTTCATAAGTGCTAACCCAGTTATAGAAACTCTGATTGCGCTGGTTTAAATTCTATGTTAAGATCTTTGTTGCTATTGTTGTTGTACTTAGCTCTGTAAAATTTGTTCATTAGTTTGGAAATTATTTCTTAAGAGACTGTTCTGAAGAAAAACAAAAAAGTAACATGAATGATTGTGATGAAGATGATTATCCTTCAGCAACGCTCTGCTACTTTACACCATTCACCTCCAATCCAACCCCTTCTCAGTGAATACAATACTTTGAAAATGAAGAGCTAATTTTCTTGAGCTAAAAACCACTGTGCTTGTGTTTTCTTTTTTCCTTTATGATTTTGGCAAGAGATTTTACTCTCATAGCTATGCAAGTGATTCCCCAACCATTTTTATGGACAAAAGATGTGGCATTTTGCTTGGGCCAGAACTTTTTTGAAAGAGCCAAGCAGTAGGAAGTCAGCAGTGGAGGAATCCAAAAATTCATGAGGCCAAATATCTCACTTTATGGCTAAGGAGAAGGTGAGTGGTAGGCACAACTGACCCGGAACTGGATTAGAACATGAACCAAAATTTCCTAATGGACATTATTTAACTTCTGTCAAAATTGAGGTTCTCACTACAATTATTTTTAATTTTTATTGGATGATAATATCAGAAACACAATCGCTGAAATTTTGATACTTCTGTACTGTGTATATTTCCTTTTTTTTTTCTTTTGCTTTACCCTTGGCTTTTTAAAAGAAAATTCTTCTTGAAAATGTCAGTCTGTCTTAGTTACACTGAGTGGAGATAGGAAGTTGGGTGTCATGGGAGCCTGTAGTGAGGGTGGAAACACCCTGGCGAGCAAGCTCTAAGGACTCTAGTTTTGCTGCAAAATCTCCTCCTAGTTGTAGCACAGAGTTCATCAGGAATACCATCTTCCAGGAAAACAGAGTCAGCTGTGGTCAAAATAGAAGTGAAAGGTCATATACCCTTTATTCCAATAAACATGCATTGAACCTTGTTTCTGTATAATCACTAAACTTGAATTTGGAGTTGCAGAGCCGGCTAAGATGCAGCTACAGCTTACAGGGATCTCAAAGTCTAGCAGAGTCCAATCACAGATAATTGGTTTACTGGGAGGATGATGGTTGGAAGAAGAAGATGGTTGGAGTAGGCTATGGCAAAGCCATCTACATAGAGATTTGCGGCACCCTGGGGATATACCACAGCACCAGGATACAGTGAGTGGTCATCAAATCCTGTAGAAACTGTAGCCAGTCCTGGACAGCTCCAAAGTCTCCCATTTTTATCTTAAAATTTTATGTGAATTGTAAATTGTACTCCATAATACCATAAGCCATAAAATCCACAATGTATTTATTATAAAACACATCATTATTTTATTTATTACTAAGAAAGGAAAAAATGCTGCAAATTAAACTGTGGCACAGCATTGATAACAAAATGCATTATGAGTTCAAAGGTGTTGCAACACAAATATCTGAGAATCAATAAAATATTGGATATTGTCCAGACTTAATATAAAAATATTTGTTGATTCTTTTCTTTCCAATCTTTAAACAGCTTGCCTCAAAAAGTTGTACCGTAGTTCTCCTTCGGCTTTGTGTGTTGACATGGTGACACACCACACCACAAGCCCCTGGAGTATTCATACTCTCAAATAAGAAACAGTAATTTTACCATTTCCTGGTGTTAGTTGTAGGAAGCATCTTTGAGGGTGGTTTGGGAGGGGAAGAACTATGGAATTTTTTTCAGTTAAAACCTTACAAGCCCAAGAGAACTGGAAACATTTGTTCAAACAAAGTCTTGTGCACAAACTTACATAGCAGCATTATTTGTAACAGAAGAAAAGTGGCAACAACCCAAATGTTCATCAGTTTATGAATGGATAAACAAAATGTGTTATATTCATACAATGAAATAATATTCAGCTATGAAAAAGAGTGAAGTACTGATATATGCAACATGGAAAGCCTTTATAAATATTGTGATAAGCCGGGTTCAGTGGCTCAGCCTGTAATCCCGAGCCTTGGGAGGTGAGGTGAGTGGATTGCCTGAGCCCACGGGTTCGAGACCCACCTGGGCAACTTGGCGAGACCTCATCTCTACAATCAATCAAAAATTAGCCAGGCATGGTAGCGTGCACCTGTAGTTCCATCTACTCGGAAGGCTGAAGCGGAAGGATCGCCGGAGCCCAGTAGGTTGAGGCTGCAGTGACTGGGAGCGGCCACTGCACTACAGTCTGGGCAACAGAATGAGACTCCAACTCAAAAAAAAAGAAAATATTGTGATAAGGGAAAGAAGTCAGTCATAAAAGACCATGTATTATGATTCAATTTACATATAATGTCCTGAATAGATAAATCCATAGAGATAGAAAGATTAGTGATTGTCAAGGGCTAGGGAAGGTGAGAATGGGAAATAACTATTTAATAGATAGCAGACTTTGCTTTTGGAGTGATGAAAATAATATGGAATTAGTGGTGACAATTGTACGTTGTGAATATACTGAATACCACTCAATTGTATACTTTAAAATGGTTGAAAAGGCGAATTTTGTTATGCAAATGTAATCTCCACTTAAAAATGGGTAAAAAACACACAAAAAAACTGTTTTGTTTTGTTTGTTTTTCCAGTTAAAAGTAGAAGCAACTCTGCTAGAAACAGGTTTGGGTTAAGATGTTCCGCTCAGCCTACTTAGCTCTTCCTCGCTGTTATTCTGGAGTGACCCTGAAGTCCTCCTGCAGGACCCTGGGGCTCTGAAGAGATGGTTTGAGCCCCACTGCATTAACCTCTCTTCGCAAAGTGGGCTTTGCCTCCACCCGCTCTTCCTTGTTGTTTTGCAAGGCCCCCAGTTCCTTCTTCCAGGAACCGTTTCCCTGAGTAGTGTGTTGCTCCAACACATCCCCTCCTTCCTTCTCCAGTTCCTCTAGGTACTCCAGATTCAAACTCTCCTGCACTGGCACCATGTTCCTCACACATTCAGGAGCCAAGTTTTTATACCACCCACATCCACCGTGAAAGGCCAGTCGTGAGGACAGCAGAGAAGCATCATGCTCTGCTAGAAGGATTTTTTTCCCCCCGACCTTGAATGCCTTCTGGAATGTGACATATAAATGCAAATCCTGCCCGGGCATACAGAGGTTGCTCAGCCACAGGTGCTGCTTGGGTCAATAATGTTCAGTTGGGTCTGCCCTAAGTCCAGCATGTTTTGAAAGTTAACCATAACAGACTCACTTATTATCTCCACATTCTGATTTCATCTTGTTTCACACAGATTACCTGCCTCCTACCTCCATATTCCTGGATTCATGGCTGACACAGTACCTCTGGCTCTGACCTAGGTTTTTTTTTTTTTTTTTTCATCTGCTATTTGCGTAGCCTCTTCTGGAAGCTCATTCTGTTGGCACTGGGGAATGGCTTGAATAGAGGCAACCAGGAGCACAAGAATCCACCTATGCTGAATCACCAAGGAACCCATGATGGTGTTTCCTGCTTCTTCCCTTATGTTATTTTCCCTGCTTAATAAACCTTTCCTTTCTCTTTTTGTCTGGCTCACTCATGCTTTGAGACTCAGCTCAGATCCAGAACATTTAGAGCTAGGCATGTATGAAAGGACTTACCTTACTTCTCATTTCGCACACACAATAATGCTAGATAAAATATAATACAGTCTTAAAGCATAGAAAGGGAGATTTACAATGCCAACATTGAAGAGGGTCTTTGAGTTGAAGCTGAGAAGACAGACCGATCTAAAACCTCCTGTAGAGGTGAGGAAAAGTTATACATGGATCTGAGCCATGCTCATCTGGGGAAATAGGAACCATGAACAAAAAAGGGTGCCTCAAAGAATATCCCATCTATGCAGTGGAAATTCTATCATCAGCTCCTCACTCCAAGGACCCTAACTGGAACCCTTTGACAAACTGGAATCCTTGACCTAAGCCAAATATACCTGTTAAATTCAAGTTCACATAACCTTCGGGGTGTTAAGTCTCCAAGATAAAACATTAATATTAAAAAGGATAAATACCACGTTTGTGAAATCTATAAATGCTTCTATAATTACAGAACATAGAGCACAACACTCAGCTCTTACTAAAATATCTTTCTAGTAAAAATTATGCATCACACAAGAAGACAAACAATAATGGAGAGAAAGCATATGAAGCAAATGGAAGAACTGATGTGTGAATTAGATAATTGTAAAATCCAAAAGAGATTTTAAAGTAAGTTTAAAATGATAAAAAGAGACAAATGGAGGTAGAATATATAATTCAAGAATGACATAATATACAGAAAGATTAGAAGGATTTAAAAAAATAAAAATTCTTAAAATTAATGTAGTTGTGTACATAAAAACCCATAGATGGATAATACAGTCAACTGGATGGGAAATGAATTAGTGAACTGGAATGTAGCTCTGAAGAAATCACCCAGAATGCAGTTCACTGATAAAGGGAGATGAAAAGTAAAATTAGACCTACAAGATAGCATAAAAATATCAAGCAAGCACTTATTAGAAAGATGTAAACCTAGGGAAAAGTAATGTTCATAGAGAAATAGGCTAATTTTTCCCCAGTTTTTAAAAAAGAATCAAAGCAACATATAGAATCCTGGGCAAGAAAAATAGAAACAAATCCATACCTAAGATATCTAATGTTAATATAGTAGCAAAGAAAAATTCTTAAAAGCTACAAAAAATGAAAAAGATATCACCAACAAAGGGATGACTGTGAATCTGACACTGTCGACTAGCATTTTACATCCAGGTTAAACTATCATTTGGAATAAAATTAAAATGAAAATATTCACAGACAGAAAGTAGACTTGTTTGCTCACTGACCTCTCCAAAAGAAATATGAAAGGATGAACTGAATTAAAAAGGAAACTGAACATAACTAAGAAGTGTGGGATATAAGAGGCAATATTGAGTAAAATGTATTAAACTAAGTACAATTAACATAAAATAAGTACAAACTTTAAATGTATTCTTACATATGTGTGAATATGTATATCTGTATCCATACATATTCATACATATATGCCCACAGGAACATATGCAAATATAAGGGTTAAAAAGAGGTGGAAATGAAATAATTGTCAATTACATGGAAGATAGGAAGGGATCTTATAGTCAGAGGGCCTATGTGCCTCATGGTATTCCCATAGGAAAAATAAATGTAGGTTAATTTTAAACCTTATTAAATATAGCATTTGTGTTAAAATTGAAGAGTATTCTCTAAATTAATCCAAATGGAATGTATAATTTTCAATTAAAAGTGAGAAAATAAAGATAACTTTATCAATCTAGTAGAAGGCAGGAAAGAAGGCAAAAAGAAGCCAAGATAAAGTACAGTAATTGATACCTGGCAATGGAAATGAATGTCTAGATCTGTACGTGTTAACATGAGTAGATTACAAAAACATGACATTCAGAGTAAAAGGGAAAGTTGGCAAAGTTTATGTATGGTATTAACTTCTAATTAACTCTAAGTAGTATTAACTTCTAACTCATGAAGTCATGCAATATTCTTGGATATGTACAGATATAGAAATAAGATCGCAAAGTGCTAACACCATTACCAGGATAAGATTTAAAAAGAAAAGTATAGAATTAAAAAGACCCAAAAAAAAGTTTTCTACCATATTGATAATCTTTAATTCTGTGTAAGTTTTGAAGCTGCTAAGACAAATGTTGACTTAGTTAAATAACTTGGGAAGTGTGTGCTTTATTATATTGTATTATCCTCATACTTTTCTATACATTTGAAATATTCTGTACCTAAAAAGTAGATTCTACTTAGGATACCTCTCTCTCAGAGAGACGTCCCAGACCTTTTATCTCTAAACAGCATCTAATACGTCTTTTCTCACAGAATCATACACTTTAGATAGCACCTATGACCTGATGGCTTAGCTGGTATTTTCTAGAAGCAGAACCTGAGACAGGGGTTTGGGTCCTTGTGATTGTTAGAAGGAAAGTTAGTAAAAACCTGTATGTAAGAGAATGAAGCAGGTTAAGGAAGAAAGAGCCAAGCACAGATGTGATCTGAGGCACAGCCTAGCTTTGGTATGATCCAAAGGGACAGGATTCTTGAGCAAAAAACCACACCACAGGATTGTCTACCTTGAGGAAAGGTGGCTGCATTTTGTAACCCAAGTCTCCATTTGTCTATGGGCTGCCTTCTACTGGAGTGCAGGTGGGTCTGGAAAGCCAAGTACAGTTCTCCCAAAAAGGAAGTGCAAGCAGTTGTGAACTCAAAACAGCAGTCAACACTCACAAGAGTTAGAGTCTGGATACACTGGCCCTGCAAAGGCCATCTAGGTGGGGCAATAATCAGTTTCTACCACACATACACTGTCCTTATATGTTCCTGTACCTCTCTCATGTACCTCTCTATTTTCCAGACTCTTAAATCATGGACCAGGTAGGACAAATTAGGGTTTTTCAGGTTCTACTAAGTTTTCTGACTTCCAAGGGTAGCACGGTACTTCACACAGGAGAATCTCTAATGCACATTTAATAACCTAAAGTAACCTGTGAGAAAATGACCTAGTGATGCTAAAAAGGGAATGTCAGTAGGAAAAAAAGCATAAAGTCTATTTTTATTTTTGCATGACTGAACTTGTTGGTGGAATGCTGACTTTCCCCTAAATTTATTTATTCTTAAATTACATATAAAATTGTATATATTTATCATGTACAACATGATGTGTTGAAGAATACATAGTCAGGGAAATGCAAATCAAAACCACAATGAGTTATTGCCTTACTCCTTTTAGAATGTCTGTTATCAAAAATGACAAAAGATAGAAAGTGATGGTGAGGATGTGGAGAAAAGAGAATTTGTGCACACTGTTGGTGGGAATGTAAATTAGTATAGCCATTATGGAAAACAGTATGGAGGTTCCTCAAAAATTTAAAAATAGAACTACCATATGATATAGCAATTCCAATACTAAGCATTTATCCAAGGGAAATGAAATCCGTATGTCAAAGAGATATCTGTACTCTCATGTTCATTGCAGCATTATGCACAATAGCCAAGACATATAATCAACTTAAGCGTCCATCAATGGATAAATGGATATTTTAAAAATATGGTATCTATACACAATGGAATGTTGACTGTTAATATCATGATAAAGATATGTGCATGCATGCATTTATTCATCAAGCATCTATTCAGAACCTACTATGTACCAGACACTGGAAATTAATAGCAGTCTATATTAGCCAGTCATGGTGGCTCATTTCTATAATTTCAGCACTTTGGGAGACTGAAGCAGGAGGTTTGCTTGAGTTCAGGAGTTCAAGACCAGCCTAGGCAATATAGCAAGAACTTGTCTCTACAAATATGAAAAAAAAAATAGCCAGAAAGGGTGGCACTCACCTGTAGTCCCAGCTACTCAGGAGGCTGAGGCAGAAGGACAGCCTGAGTCCAGGAAATTGAGGCTGTGGTGAGCCATGATTCTCCCACTGCACTCCAGCCTTGGCGACAGAGAGAGACTGACCCTGACTCAAAAAAAAAAAAAAAAAAAAAGCTGTTGTCCTCAAGGAAATTACATTATAGCCAAATGAGTAAGGCATTTGATTCCTACCAACTTATATTTGAAAGCCCATCTTCTAGGACCTGTGGGAGGGACCAAGCTGAATAATTGATGCTGCCTGTCCAAAAGTCCTTAGGATTCAGAAAGGGAGGCCAGCATACATATAAAAAACCCTGATACTCAATAACCTGTTGTAAGTAAAATAAATTGAGTTCAACAATGTGATATATGTTCAGTATACTATATAACTCATTCAATTATTTATTTGTTCATTTCTTTTTTGAGCAGATATTTAATAAGGGCCTATTACATACTACACACTGAGAAGTACTGAGTGTTGAACAAGACAATATGGTTCATAAATTTACAGGTTACAAACTAGTAAGAAAGACGAACATTCTAGAGTTGTTCATAAGTAAATATATAATGACAAGTTGTAACTGTGAATGAAGGAAACCAAGTGCTATGAACAAGGTAGTGGGGAAGACCCCGATTTGGTTCCAGACATTATGGGAAGCATCTCAAATAAATTGTCTTCTTTGTTTCTTATGAATGAAAAATTAGGAAAAACAACAAGTGAGGAAAAGAGTATTCCAGATGCAGGGTAAATGTCTGATATTGGCTCACACTTTGTTCAGTAGTATAGTGAACTGGAAAATGGCTGGGAGTGAGGTCATCAGGACTGGATCATGCATTACTTTGCAGCCTCGTTAAGGTATTTGAATTTAATCCCAAATATGATTTGCATTTTTAAAAAGTTTAGTGTACTGAAGTAGGGAATGGGTGAGGGGAAAGCAAGACTGGGATGAGAAGGAAAGACTGTTGGTTTACAGTAGGCATGACAAATACGATACATATGTTGAGGGTTGGATAGACAAAGCTGGGAGATGGATTGAGATGAAGCATGAAGGAGGGGAATGATTCCAGATTTGGGGACTTAACTTGGTGAATGGAAGAACTATTAACTGAAATGGAGAAGAACAGAGTAGAGATTAAATCTGTCAAGTAGAACTGAGGAAGGCTCCCAGGTGTAGGTGATAACTGGACAGGCGGTAAGTATTTTACAATACTTTAAAAGGAAAGTATTTTTAAAAATTAATATAGGAAAGGGAGGTTGTTCTGGGCAGAGTAAACAATGTGAACAAAAACCTGGAGATGCAAGAGTGTCTGGTTCAGAGTGGCAGTATGGCACTGTGTATGCAAAGTGGCACAGTGTGAGGATGTTGTTTTCAGGATACATGATTAAAAAGTTAAGTGGACATGGAGAATCAAAGTATTTGAAGTTAATCCTGCATGAAAATATAACTATTGGAGGGCTTAGGCAATGGAATAACATATTCAGACTTGTTTTTTGTTTGTTTTGTTTTTATTTTTTAGGAAGATCTTTGGAATTACTAGAGCTATGTAAGAGAGATAAAATACTTGGTGTTGGTGAAAGAGACATTTTGGGAAAATTGAAATATATGCAATCTTTTTTTAGCACCTCTAGCAGATCAGTTTAAGAATATGAACATGCATTATGTATAATTTGGGTTGTTTTTAAAAAGATCATGTTTGTTATATATAGAGCTGCTAAGGCCTAGGCAACTCTTGAAATAGATTTTATTTGCCTATTAAGATGGAGATGAGGGAGTGATGGCTACCCATAGATCAACAAATTGCCTTGTCAAATCTTGTCATTTCCAACCTGAATTTTCATATATTTTTTAATAATTCAAAAAGACAAGGCTGATTTTGCTTTTGTTTGTGGATGTCCTGCTCTATTGTCCATTAAAGTATTCTTTGATCAAAAAGCAAAATAAAGAAGACTGCAACTGGGAAATTATGGGACATCATATACTATTGATGGTGTGAAATACTGTATTCATACTTTATATATATTTTAAAATCAAAGCAATGTTTTTGACCAGAAGTCAGTATACTTTATTTGAAAAGAGTAAGATAATAATATTTTAAGCTGTCACAACCACTCAACTCTGCCTTATAGTACAAAAGCAGTCATAAACAATATATAAACAAATGATTATAACTGAGTTAGTTCACTCAGAATGATGTGTTCCAATAAAACTTTATTTACAAAACAGATGATGAGCCACAAATTGTGGTTCCTTGCCTGAAACACCTCCCTTGCCTGAGATCCCTACTTGAGGTTGGTAATTCCCTTACCAAACCTACAAAGTTCTTTCTTGTTTACTTGCTTTTATGATTTTTAAAAATGTTATATTCAGGAGGTATAAATACTTGTGTGTTACGTGGACATGGGCATATTGTGTACTAGTGGGGATTGGGCTTCAGGTGATCTATTCCCCAGATAGGGAACATTGTACACAACAGGTAGCTTTTGAACCCTAATTCCTCTTTCCTGCTTCCCTCCTCTTAGTATCCCCAGTGTCTACTTTGGAACCATTTAGCTTCCACATATAAGTTAGAACATGCGGTTCATGGTTTTCTGCTTCTGAGTTAGTTCACTTAGAATGATGTTTTCCAGCTCCAACCATGTTGCTGCAAAGGACATGATTTGTTCTTTTTTCTGTGGCTGCATAGTATTCTCTAAATAATTCTATTCCTAGTTCTTTCAGAAGACTCCATACTGTTTTCCATGGAGTTTCAACTAGTTTATGCTGCCACTAACGGTATATGAACATTCCCTTTTCTCCACAGTCACACAACAACATCTGTTCTTTGGCTTTTTAAATAATAACCATTCTGACTGGTATAAAATAATATCTCATGGTGGCTTTAATTTGCATTTCTCTAATGATTAGTGATGCTGAGCATTTTTTCTGTATTTGTTGGCCACTTCTGTGTCTTCTTTTTAGAAGTGCCTATTCATGTCCTTTGCCCACTTTTTGATGGGATTGTTTATTTTTTCATGTTCGAGTTCCTTTTAGATTCTGGATATTAGTCCTTTATCTGAGGCATAATCTGCTAATATTTTCTCCCATTCCATAGATTTTCTGTTCAATCTGTTGATTATTTATTTTGCTAGGAGAGGCTTTTTAGTTTAATTAAGTCCCAGTTTTCTGTTTTAGATTTTACCACATTTGCTTTCGAGGTCTTCATCATAAGTTCTTTGCCTAGGCAGATGTCCACAAGAGTTTTTCTTAGGCTTTCGTCTAGAATTGTTATAATTCCAGATTCACACTTAAGTCTTTAATCTATCTTGGTTAATTTATGCATATGGTGAGAAGTAGGGGTCCTGTTTCATTCTTCTGCATGTGGCTAACTAATTTTTCCAGCACCAGTTATTAAATAGGGTGCCTTTTCCTCATTGTTTATTTGTGTTGGCTTTGTCAAAGATCAGTTGGTTGTTGAGATGTAGTTTTATTTCTGGCTTCTCTCTTCTGGTCTACTGACCTGTAGGTTTTTGTACCAGTACCGTGCTGTACTAGTTACTGCAGCCTTGTAGTATAATTTGAAGTCAGATAATGTGATGTCACCACATAGCTATTTGGGTCTCTTTTAGTATTGTTTTCTCTAGTTCTGTGAAAAATGATGTTGATGTTTTGATGCAATTGCATTGAATCTGTAGATTGCTTTGAATAGTATGGTCATTTAAATCATATTGATTCCTCTGATCCATGAGCATATTTCTTCCATTCATATTGTCTATAATTTCTTTCATCAATGTTTTTAAGTTCTCATTGTGGAGATCTTTAACTTCCTTGGTTAAATGTATTCCTAGGTATTTTATTCTTTTGGATTATTATAAATGGAATTGAATTCTTGATTAGGTTATTGGCTTGAGCATCATTGGTGTATAAAAATGCCACTAATTTTTGTATATTGATTTTGTATACTGAGACTTTACTGAAGTCATTTGTTAGCTCTAAAAGTCTCTTAGAATAATCTTTAGAATTTTCTAGGTATATAATCATGTCAGTGAATAGAGATAGTTTGACTTTCTCCTTGCCAATTTGAATGCCTTTTATTTATTTCTGTTGCCTGATTGCTCTTCTAGTAAAAGAATGAATAGGAGTGGTCAAAATGTATAAAGTTCTTATCACCATTTACGTATTGGCAAAAGGACTTCTGGGTTTGGTTTCTTTGCAAGCAGACACTGAGACAAAGATTTGAATGCAAATAGTTTATCTGATAAGCGATCCCAGGAAATAAAGCGAAGGAGTGAGCAAATGGTCCAAGAGAGGGAGAAGATTCAATAATGGATGTGTTATTGAGGGGGTAACAGACACTTAATCCTTCTAGGTCTTTATAGAGACTGTAGAATACACATCATAATTGTCCAGCTGAGGATCAGGGAAACAGGGATATCGACCATTAACTTCCATCCCTGCTTCTAGGTCATTAGTCCTTGGATTTTTTACCTAGCTCTATATGTGGGCTGATACAATTTCTATAGTCAGAGAGAAAGTGTTTAAGGAAAGTCAAAGAGATGCTGGAGGTAAGAAATTGATGGCATGTGTAGGTATTATCCTCTGAACTTTCAAATGACCTCTGTCATGGGCCAAGGGGATATATGTGGAGTACCACCAGTATATGCTACAGACACAGAGGCCATAGTCTTCAGTATCTGATTCTATTTTCTCTGACTCAAAACTATTATTTATTTATCTTTTTTTCCCTCACTTAACACCATTATCATTTAGTCCTAAAAAAAAATTGAAGGGAAAGCTGGAGTCAATCTTTAGAAAGGGGCTTTAACTGACAATTCTTCAATTTTTTCCAAGAGTTCTCTTTTTTCCAGTATGTCAGCGCCCACCCTTTAAACAAAGACACTGGTTTGCATCTACTTTGGCATTGTAAATTTCAGTGGGAAATAAATCAAAGCTAAGTAGTTACAATCCATTCAATCATTCCCAGCCTGTTGTTTGCCATCATGGAATATAGATGCAGGATTTACTAGGTAACCAGCATAAATAGCTAGTGTGGTTCACAAGTTGAATGATGGCTAGTTTATCAGCATTGGGTAATGTTCTTTGTTGGAAATCCTGGAGGTAGACATTCAGGTACTGAGTGAAAAGCATTTAGAAAAAAATTAAGTGCTTTATGAAGTATAAGTTAGTATCACTATTTTTTTTAAATGACTGCTTTTTAATATACCCTCCCCTTCTCTGCTTTAGATCTATCTTTCAGAGTTGGAGTCAGCAGGGGACTGATTTATTTATAGCACAAGGGTTAACATAGGAAAGGAATAAGGCCTTGTTTCTGTGTTCCTCCAGAGGGCAGATCCAGACTTGGGTTGCAGGTGGGAGGAGAGAAACTCCATGAAATTATCAAAGTTAATATAAGGAAGAACTCTCTATCAGTTAGCATTCTCTAAGACTAAAGCAGTACTGCCTTGTAAAGCAGTACACTCTCCACCAATACAGGTGCAGGATTTTTACTTGTTGCAGTTTGAATAGTGGGAGCTATGGCATTGGGTAAAAACTGGGAAGAGATGGATCCTAGAAATAACCATTTCTGAGGCCTGCTAGCTTGGGTTCAAATTTGGCTCTGTTACCGTTAATACACTCAGAGCCTTAGTCTCTTACCTGTAAAATGGGGATAGTGATAGTATATTTTCACAAGTTTGCTTGGTGAATCTCCTAAGGTATTGCATGTAAAGGGTCTCACCATAGTAATCCATCAATCAATGTGTTGTTGAGTTGTTATCAAGGAAATAACAACAAGGTAGAGCTTTGCATAGAAATTCTCTCAGCAAACACATACTGAGCAGTCTCTTTATACTAGGTTTGGCGTGTGACAAACACTGAAATACAGAAATGGATACACTGGGTTCTTTCCCACAGAGATCACACAGGGTATATGTGTGTATGTAAAGGGAGGTCGTTAAAACTTATTAGTCCAGGGTACCTTCTGACCTAGGTCTCAGGAAATGGCACACTGGCTGAATTCCTTCAATTCTTCCTGGGAGAGAGTAGATATTATGGGTAATGAAAATAAGTGAGACACATGATATTGTGTTATTTCTAGAAGGGTAACAAAGAGGCATAGTAAACTCCAGAGGGATGCAGGCAATCAAGGAAACAAGTCCCAAGTGTTTTTTAGGACAATTAAAACGAATGCCAAAATCAGCTTCACAGGCAAAGAGAAGTCTCAAAACTTCAGTCTTTCAGTGAACATAGGGGTTAGCTAGTTCCACAATCATGACAGTATTTAAAAAAAAAGAATCAAAGAGTTACAATTTGTTGAGCGCTTATTAAATACCAGGCATTGTCCTAGATACTTTTTATGCACTGAAATATTTAATCTGTTCAATATCATTATGAAATAAATACTACTATTATTACCATCCCTATTTTGTAGATAAAAAACTGAGGCCTGGAGAGATTATACTACACATCTGAGATTGCAAGGTACACAGGTGGGGAGACTTCCAGGCTAATTGTTTGCCCAGGAGGAAAGGACTGTTGGAAAAACACCCATTTTCTAGCTATTTTCCCTAAGCCAAAAATGGTACTGACTTCTGGGTTTTGTAGGCACAGCTGAGGATTCTGGACCTGAGACCTGCTGCTGACTTGTTTTTGCCATCTGTGCTTCCCCATCTGTAACATGGAACCACACCTGTCTACAAATTGCTTTGAGATAAATAATATGAAATGAAGAATGAGAAAAGAGTTAGTAGCTGCCATAGAAATGCAGGCGTTTTTGTACAGCCTGATTCCAGGTGGTGAAACTCATGAAGGTGTGTGACATGGGAACATTTGCTTGTGACACTACATGGAAGTGGGAAGATCACAAGTGAGACCCCTATGCAAAAGCAGTGGTCAGCTGAGCTGACCCAGGTGGAGGCATAGAAATAGTCAAGCATTCATAGATTCAAACTCATTGTTATCTGCTCCCTGTGTGATCTTGGACAAGCCACTTAACCTTCTCTTGATTTCAACTTTTTAAAAGTCACACGTTGACTTCATAGGATTGCTGTAAACATTAAATAAGTTAGTGTTGCAATATGTCATTTATTAAGTAAAACATTTCATATGATTAATAACATCTGACTCTGTGTGGCTTTGGATTTAGTATTCTACCTGTCTAGATTGAGGTTTATTCAACATTAAAAAATGGGCTAGAACTCGGCTTTTTTTCTGACTTGGCAGCAGATTTAAGGTAGGAATAGTTACATCTGCCAACTTCAGTTAGGTCTGACCTTGTGGAAAATCAAACAAACAGAATCGTTCTCCAAATCCCCACAGGAAGAAGCATGTGCTGAGGCCACTCTTGCTCTGCCAACCATTGGCTTTTTTTTTTGGGCATTTAAAAAACATATTTCACTTATAAAACAAAGCCCATTGGTGTCCAACAGAAAAGCAGAAAGCAGAAGGAAGCTTTCATTCTCTCTCCCTTATTATTAATGCTTATTCAGGCGTGTTGATAAGAAAGTAGTATTAGTGTTTGAAGGTTGGCAGCTGCCACAGTAGTGATACCCAGGGTCTTCCAGAATATTCTAGCCCCAGCCTTGTAAGCAGAAACTGTTCCAAAAAGAAGTCTGGATACAGGCAGGAGAAAAGGATGTTGTGGTTTTGTGGCAGAGTTTCTTTGTACTGGCTGATGGTTCTAAATGCATTGCCTGGCGTTTGATAGCTGGTTAGATCCTTCACACTTCTACCTAACCATCTTCTTCCGCTCCCTACACAAATAAATCAAAACATAAAATGATCTTGTTGACATAAAATCAATAAACTGCCAGCAGATGGATTCTAGAGAAACCATCCTGATAAGGTGGGAAATGACCTCTCCACTCTTTTATCTGTTACTGTGTGGTCTTGGAAACATGACTAATCCTTGAATTCTGTTTCTTCCACTATAAAATAAGGGCACTGCTGCCTACTTTGAAAGATCATTATGAACATGGATAATTCCAAGCAACTTATAATTCAATTAATACATGTCAGGCAATTTTCAGAGGGCTGGGGAAGCAGGGGTGCATAAGAAAAAGGATACATATGCTTCCTTGGGAGCATATGTTCTTCTAGGGAAGTTGAAAGATAAACACGTAAACAAAATACCCTGAGCTAGGAGGATAAGCTCAGAAGAAGATAAAACAGAGTTTTGTGATACAGAATGATGAGGCCTACCCTATTAGTTAAGTGGTTAGAGAAAGCCTTTGAGAAGGTAATAATGGAGTCGAGGAATGAATGGTGAGGTATGGGCTCTGCAAATATCAGAGAGGGATATTCTTGAGAGGAAATAAGTAGAAAATTCAGAGGTGGGAAGACAATTTGAAATATTTGAGGGTTTTGACTAGAGAGTAGTAAACAAAGAAAATGCTGGAGAAAACTGAGAGATCATTGCCCAACTTCTTTCAGCTCTATAATTAAAATCTCAGTGAAGAGAATATTACTCCAGCTTGAGTGCAGTGTGCACCCCTGGATCTGTTAATTCTATCCAAAGGGTCAGGTTAATGTCACAACATGTAGTTACACTGGGAATCATATGGATAAAATGAGAGGAAGATGTAGTTCCCAAAAAATAAAAAAAAAAAGAAGAGTGGTGTTTCCCCAAGTTAAGAGAGAACAACTGGTACTCAAAATGAGAGTCATTAACTATGCTAGGTCCTTGGGATCCAAAGAAATTTGTCCTTTATGGCTGCCACTTGAGGTAGGCTGGGCATGTCATTCACTCTCTACTTTAGGATAAACCATGCTGCAGAAGCTGGAGAATCTTGTCCAAAGTTACAGATTATAAGAAGCCCAGCAAGACAGAGAATGAAGTTTCATATCTAAATCCTAAGACACTTTTTTTTTTTTGGTTCATTTATCTATATGTATTGAATATTTTCTATGTTCTTTTTGTTTGTTTGTTTTGAGGCCTAGGCTAGAGTATAGTGGCGCCAGCAAAACTCACTGAAGTCTTGAACGCTTGGGGTCAAATGATCCTCCTGCCACAGGCTCCCGAGTAGCTAGCACTACAGGTATGCACCACTATGCCCAGTCATTTTTAACTTTTTTTTGTGTTGCCCAGAATGGTCTAGAATTCTCTAGGGATCCTCCCACCGTGGCCTCCCAGAGTGCTAGGCTTGAATGCTATGTTCTAATAACTGTTGTCCTTCAAAAATGATTCTGTTTTCAAAGGACTTTGTAAAAATGAAACCACTATTTTTTTATATTCTTAAATTGTATTAGCATAAATATATAAAACTACTACAGTGTAGCATTTATTGAAACATCCTTAACCACTGCACTTGCTTTCTACTATGTGAAATGCTAGTCTAAATTCCTTTGAGTTGTTCCTTATTCATGTGAAAATTATATGACAAAACCTACCATAACATATAATGGAAAGAAAAAGAAGTTGAAATCAAAAATTTGAATAAATCCAAACTCTGCTACATGATCTTAGGCAAATCACCTATTGTCAGTACACTGACTTCCTATTTCATTATCTATAAAATGATGAGGGTTAGGCTAAATAGGGCTAAAGTTTCTTCTTGCTCTGAGAGTGAGTATATTTTCATTCCTCAGTGCTGCAAAAGTTACAGACGAGAAGAAATATGACTCCTGACTTTAAGGAATTTACACTTCATTGACAAAAGGAGAATGCATGCACTCACACACATACTACACAAGCACTACATAGGATTATAAATGTGTGATTATATTGTCCTAGTTATATTTAACCTTGATCATCTCAAGGTATGAGTAAAGGGCGATGCTGTTTGATGTTCTATGAGAAGCACAGTGACACAGAAAGGTTAAACAATTTCCCCAAGGTCACAATATGTTTAATTGCAATTGCTATTGTCAAATGTGTCCACAAAAGTTTGGGATCTCAACAAGTTAACTTATTCTGTAGAATAGAATTTCTGCTGTTTGGAAAGGTATAAAATAGGAAGTATCTCAATATGGTTTTGATTTGCATTTCTCCTGATGATTAGTGAGTCTGAACACTTTTTCATGTGTCTTTTGGCTGCTCCTGTGTTTTCTTCTGAAAGTATCTATTTATGTCTTTTGCCCACTTTTTAATGGGGTTGTTTGTTTTTTCCTTTCAGGACGTTAGAGCTCCTTGTAGATCCTGTATGTTAGGACTTTGTCAGATATGGAGTTGGCAAATATTTTTTTCCCATTTTGTGGACTGTCTCCTCACTCTCTTAATGGTTTATTGTGCTTTACAGAAGATTTTCAGTTTGAGGAGGTTCCACTTGTCAATCTTATCTCTTATAACATGGGCTTTAGGGGTTTTGATCAGGAACTTGTTGCCTATTCCAATTTTCATAAGGTTATCTCCTGTGTTTTATAAGATTCCCATAGTTTGAGGTTTTATGTTTAGGTCTTTGATTCATTTGGTGCTGATTTTTGTGTATGGTGATAGGTAGGGATCCTGTTTCATTCTTCTGCATGTGGTCAGTTAGTTTTCCCAGAACTATTAACTAAATAGGTTCTCCTCTCCCCAGTAGTTGTTGGTGAAGGCTTTATCAAAGATGAGTTGGTTGAGAAATTGAGGTTTTGCTTCTGGAATCTCTATCATGTTCCATTTATCTATATGCCTGTTCTTGTACCAACACCAGGTTGTTTTGATTATTGTAGCCTTTTAATAAAGTTTAAAGTCTGGAAGTGTGATACCTACCACTTTGTTTCTTTTCCTAAGGATAATTTTGACTATTCATGTTTATTCATGTGTCCATATGAGTTTCTGTATTGTTGTTTCCATGTCAGAGAAGAAGATGTTGGTAATTTAATAAGAATGACCATCATTAATAAAACAAAAGCAACAGATGCTGGCAAGGATGAGGAGAAAAGGTAACGCTTCTACACTGTTCGTGGAAATGCATACTAGTTCAGCCTCTATGGAAAACAGTGTGGCAATTCCTAAAAGAACTAGAAATTGACTTTCCATATGACCCAGCAATACCCTTTCTGGCAATATACCTGGAGGAACTTAAGTCACCCTACAAAAAAGATACCTGCACATGCATGTCTATTGCAGCACTGTTCACTGTTCACAGCAAAACATGTTCACTGTTCACAGCAAAAACATGGAACCAATCATGCTGCCCATCAAAACTGGACTGATTTTTTTTAAAATGTGGTGTATATACATAGTAGAATATTACACAATCATAGAGAAGAAAAAATTATGGACTTTGCAGCAACTTGGATGGATTTAGAGACTATCATACTCAGTGATCTATCACAGAAACAAAGAACTGAGTACCACATGTTCTCACTCATAAGCAGACCCTGAATATTTACCATAATACAATAAGAAAGGGATTGGCAGGAGCAGGACACTGCCAGGGGAGGGAGTGGGGGCATATAACATCAAATGAGGGTAACTTATCTCAAACCAAGTGAAGTGGGAACCAAAGGGAGACCCAAAATTTACCTTATGTCCACTTGTATAGCTAAATATGAATTGTACCCCATATCTTTAAAATAAAAAAATTATAATAAAAAAATTTAAATTTTAAAATTTTAAAAAGAAAAATAGACAAAATAACAACAAATATTTGTATAACTTTTTATAGTTCACAAGGAACATTATTTGGACATATTTAACCCTATCTACGCAGTCTCCTGTGTATATGGGTATGACATGTATCTTTGTGTAGATAGAAAGCTGTAGTTCAGGGGAACCCGTTCAGGTCCACTCACACTGTGAGAGCTTTTCTGTTCTTTCAATAAATCCTGCTTACAAAAAGAGAGAGAGAGAGAGAGAGAGAGGGGGGGGGGGGAGGGGGAGGGAGGGAGGGAGGGAGGGGGAGAGAGAGAAAGAAAGAAAGAAAGAAAGAAAGAAAGAAAGAAAGAAAGAAAGAAAGAAAGAAAGAAAAGAAAGAAAAAAGAAAGAAATCTATAGTTCAGAAAGTATAAACAACTTGTTCAAGGCTACTAAGTTGTAGGACTGCTTCTGCCCACTGCATAGCTGACTGTTTCCATTTTTTCTGTCTTCACTGGCCTACAAGAAATATTCCATTCCCATACCTGAAAGTCAAATGGGGTTGATCCCCTCTCTGTACTGAAATTCCAATACCTCAAACCAGAATAGAAAAAAAGGCACCACATCCTTTTCTTCTTACCCTCAAAATCTGAATATTTTCATATTCAAATTTGTTTTGGCAGTGGGAATATTTGAGATGGAAAGAGAATTAAGTAAATTAAAGGTATAGTTCATCCTATACCTTTAATTATACAGTAAATACCTGGCAACTTACTCACTTGGCATTTGTTCCTTGATGGCAGAATACAAAGTATGCAAACAGTTACTACCTTTATCCTTCTACCTTTAATTTTCTGGAAAAATTGTTCTCATATAACTATTTGTAAAATTAAAAGTACATAAAAGAGAGCGTAGTTAGAAGCCAAAAATTTCTGGTTTCTGCAATTCAAGTGGAATGCAGTCTTTGTTGATATACTACTTTGAACTTCCAATTTTTTGATCTATAAAACAGGAGTAATTTTGATAATTGTTGTTGCAAAGATCAACAAAATAATACTTGAATACACATTTGAATCTTCCATGATAGATGAATACATGAGGAAATATTGCTTTAAGAATAATTATTATATGAATAGTGTTTAAGGAAAGTGTTTATACAAGAGCTCAAATTTTCTTGTAACTAGATAAAGAAAGCATTGTTCTTAAGAGTCAAATACCAAAGTACAGACATTGATTTGTTCTACAGAATTATTCTTTGCTATTGTAAAATTTTTGAAAAGGAATTTGACCTGTGTTCAAAAGAGAATGTAACTGGATGTTGGAGTCAGGATGAGCAAAAGAACAGACAGCAAAGGAGAGTAATTTGAAGGATAGAAGAGAAACAATAGACAAATCAGGATTGTATAGATCAGCCTCCAGGTGAATCAAATCCTTTCTCCAGCAGTTTCCATGCCATATCTGGGTAAACATACACTGTCAATTGTCAAGGCCACGTGCTCTCCCCTACCTTGTCTAGTGCCTGCCAGTCACAGCTTCTAAGCTCTGACAATGAAGAAGAGTTTAGTGGTGCATCAATTGTTATACCCAAGCGTTGCAGGCAACACTATAGCAGCCAGTGGCAGGGCTCAGTGAGCACTCTCCAACTGGGACTCTTCCAAATCCCTTCCACAAAATAAAATTAAAATAAATAGCTGGTATTTTGCAACAGTGTTTGAATTTTATCACCTTTAATATTCCAAAGAGAGGGCTACATTCACCTTTGGTATTTCATACAATAGTAAATCTGGACTTTGGGACAGACTTCGATTTGTGTGAACAAGTGACCTTAGGCAAGTCACTGCATATTCTGAGTTTTTCTTCTTTACAAAAAAACTTCTCTTATTTACCTCAAAGAGCTGCTATAAATTGTAAAGCATAAAAATTTAATGCTTTTTAAAAGAGATTAGTGACTTGCTAAAGGTCAATTTGTAAGTCAGTGCCCATACCAACATTTGAAATTAGTAATTTTGACCACTCATGTTAGTATTCCTTTAACTGTTTCTTTTCTGTTGGACAATCTGAGTCAAGAAGAAGTCATATAATGTAGAAGAGCCTGTATTTTTGTCATTTGGTAGAGTTAGATATATTTTTATGAATCCCTTCTATGTCCAATAGATAATATGCCAAATTGACTGCTTAGACTTGAGGCCAGGATACCCATCACACAAAGGAACACTAGAAGGTACAAGCTTCCTACTGCTATTACAGGTTATAATTTCTACAACATTGCACATATGGAGAGGAGAGAGGACACAAAATAGCCTTACAATCAAGAAATAAACAAAGTCCCTTCTGGTTTGTTTCTCATATCTGAAGAATTTCTAAATTGAGACTTCCCAGACTATGTGTTGAAATAGCACAGTATTTTTTCATCACACACTTTTTTTTAGTAAAATAAAATTAAAGTGAATTGGAAAATGATATAAAAGTAGTCAGATAAAAAAAGGGACAAATAGCATTGTGCTAGATTTGACAGAAATAAAATTACTTTGTCAAATTGACATGAAAGATTCCAATTCCTTTCTCTAAATGCCTATGCTCATCTCACCATGGATAGGTTGCAAACAATGTGTAGATCAGCACCAGTGTTTGGACCACACTTTGAATAGTACAGCTCTATATCATTGCAGAGTAGTAGCCTCTAACCAACATTCTGGACTGAGATCCCTGGAAGAACAGATGCAGGCATTTCAAGAACATTAATATGATGTTTGACTTTATGTGTTATGTTTTTTAACTGCTTCTTTGCTCTGGAATATAAACTCCACACAGAAGGGGATTTTGTGTGTTTTGTACACTAGATATTCTCAGAGTTTAGAATAGGGGCTGTTACATAGTAGAACATTTCCATACAATGTTGCATAGAACATTTGTATGTAAATGGGTTATACAACAGGGAATGAGAAGAGAGATCAAGAGAAAAGCAAATGCAAGCTACATATGCAAACACACACCTTTCATGTATTAGGGAAGTGAATACTAAGAAAATTAACCATCAAAACTAATAATCAAAGCATAAATTCACCATGAATTAAATTGATTTTGTAAAATGTTTGACAAAGATTTATAATAAGAACACATGCATTGACCACAGAGAAAAATACATGTCACAGCTGAAGTTAGAAAATGAGCCCCCTCAACCAAAAAGAAGGAATGTGGACATAAAAAAAATTATTAGAAATTTTAAAAATGGTAAGTATTAAATAAAAATCATAAATAATGGATTAAACCCTAGTTAAGAAACAGCAAGAAATAACAATTTAGAATAGAATAATAAGAACCTCACTCAAAATTCTCCAGAGAGAATTAACAAAATAGAACAAAAAAAAAAAGAAAGAAAGAGATATCAAGAATAGTTTGAGAAGCTCTGACTTAAGAACCTTTAGGAGTTCCAGAATACTCAAAGAAAAAGTGAAGGAGAAATATTTTAAGGGTGATTTCTGGCTTTTTCCAGAATGGAAGAAACAAAATTCCACAGATATTTTACATAGAATAATTAATTTTAACAAATCAACATCTACTCATTGAGTAAAACAGTAGAAGAACAAGGGCAAAACACCATCTTAAAAATTACCAGAGATGAAAGACAGAGTGGCCACAGAGGAACAAAATTTATACTGACAAGAAATTATTATTTTTTCTGATACTACCCTAAGACCAAAGGGTAAATAAATATCTTCCAGCATTGAAGGAGTGCATTTTGTATCCAGCCAAACTACCAGTCAAGTTGAAAGGGAATTTAAAGCATTGAAAAATTTTTAGACAGTCACTGCAGCCACAGACACACAGTGGCCTCCTTGGTGGCCATAGCGCATTACGCCACCCGTGCCTGACGCAATCCATGACTTCAGTCCTTGAAGCCCCTGCAGGCAATATCTGCTGGTATCTCTGCCACCTCTGTTGCCACGGTGACGTCCTGCCAGCTGTGGGTCTCCTCCCATGTGCCCTAAGGCAAACTCCCATCTGGCCTTTGCCCGGCTCCTGTCCGGCTCCACCCCCTCTGGGGTGAGCAGCTGAGATAGCACCACCTACTGGCGATTCAAGGTAACAACACTGAAACGAGAAAAACAGACACAGGCCAGATTTGAGTGGTGAACTGAAGGTGATCTGAACTGTCCTTCACAGCAGGCCAAGGGCAACTGACCCTAACTGTGAACTAATTTACCAG
>NW_007253100.1:499759-500982 GCF_000164805.1 Carlito syrichta
TTGTATGGGAGCTGGTTAGTCTATAGCCATGGTCTATTGTTTTTATCTGTTTCAGTTTAGGTCTCTCTCCATTTGTTGATACTCTCATCTGTTTCCCCCCTTACTCCTCTCTCTTTCTACCCCCCTCCCCCCATCTGCTCCATTCTCTTCCATCTGCTAACCTCATTTTATTTCAGGGAGTAAACCAACAGCCCCACTGCATGGACAGATTCCAAGGCAGTGGGAAGTGGGTCTCAGATTATCAATATACCTGTCAGTGGATACAAGGACGTGCAGATAGATTTTGGATCACGGCTCCCCCCTTAAGTAAATCTCAAAACTGCACAAAGGACCACCCCCAAACCACAGAACAATTCCAGAATTGAACAAAGTAAGAGGGCATACATAAGAAGAATAGGAGATTGGACAAACAGAAGTAAAAGCAATCCCTCTACCCCTGAATAACAGAATTAAAGAAGATGGTGATGTGGAGGGAAAGGAAAAGAAGGGAGGGAAAAAAACCACAAAATGAAGAAAAACCAAAAGAAGAATATAGGTCTCACACACACCCCTGGGAAATCAGACACTGAGAAAACAGACTCTGGAACACAAACAATGAAGAGCCCCCAGAGTGACTGGTCACGTGCAAAAATCCCAGACATCAAGATATTAATAGAGAGAATTAAAAAAATTGAGGAGAGACAAGAGGAAAATAGGAAGGAGCTGATGTCAGAAATAACAGCAGTAAAAAATACTGCGATGAAAATAAATAACAAACTAATAAGCATGGAAAGCAGAATTAGCCAAGCAGAAGAAAGAATCTCAGAGCTCAAAGACCAAAGCACAGAACTAACCCAAACCGTCAAAAGAAAAAAAGAAAAGAAGCTCAAAAAGACAGAACAAAATTAAAAAAGATACAGAAGGCCACACAACAATGATAAAAGGTTCAACAAGAAATATCCATCCTAAACATATATGCACTGAACATAGGAGCACCAACTTTCATAAAGCAGCTCCTAGGTAAACTAAAAAAAGACATTGACTCTAATACCATCATAGCTGGGGACTTTAATACCCCACTCACAACCCTAGATAGATCATCAGGACAAAAAATCAGCAGCGAGATCCAAAACCTCAATGTGACTCTTGATAAAATGAACTTAACTGATACCTATAGAACCCTCCATCCAAAGACCACAGAATACACATTCTACTCATCACCACATGAAACGTACTCTAAGATC